>NW_027188091.1:0-46109 GCF_041381155.1 Argopecten irradians
GATCCCAATGAAGCTGTTTGTAACAATGTATTATCGTATGTATACAACGTAGCTCCTTTGTTTGATTGGAATTGTTACTGAAGAAATTACCCATTACAACGCACGACGAGCACGCTTTACTAACCTGTTTGGAGCGCGTGCACGAGTCCGTGCATAGCTATATAGTACATGACCGAGACCACAGGGGCTTGTTTCATCGAGAGTAGAAGCGGGAGTTTTAATGCTAGGTTTACACTATGTTCCCGGCAGCCACGGCAGCCCCGTTTCAGACCACCGTGGACAAAACGTGGTGACCGCGAGACAACGTGAGACAACGCAGAAGGACGTGATAGACAAACGTGAGCGGTCGTGATTTACCGTGGATGCCGTGCCAGATTTTTAAACTGTCAAAAAATTTGCCACGGCAGTCACGGTACAAATGGTGAACCCCACAGGACGTAATAAAACGGCATTGACGTAACAAAACGTAACAGTGCGTACGAGGCCGTAACAAAACTTCCAGACGGTCCGTGGTGGAACGGGCAGCAAGCTCGTTCCCAGGAATCTCACGGCGATTTCAAGTTTTGTGACGTTCTGTTGCGTTTTTTTTTCCACGTTTTGCCAAGGTTGATGCAGATTGACTGCACGTTTTGTGCCGGTTTGTCAAGGTTTGTCAAGGTTTTGACGGCAAGCCAAGGTGGATGATAGCCGTTTTGATGCGTTCTGTCAAGGCACATCACGGCTTGTAGCGGTGGAAAGCCCGACGTAATACGACGTGTTACGTCCTATTACGGTCTTACGTTGCAAGCATTATATGATAGAGTATCATTGCCTTGCCTGGTGCATTTTGCTACTTTTTGGAATTATTTGTTTTAATAGATAGAAATAGTCATTATCAAACACATTTAAACCATCAAATTATACGAAACCTATTATTGTAAAAGGCAGATTAAGTGATAACAGTTACAGAAAAAATTGCGTAGAAACACTTGGCTATAATAATTATATATTTCTTTTAACACATTTTGTAACGAAACGTGTTTGAAATGACATTTTCGGCAATAAATATTGTTTCATTTGCTCCAAAAAAGCCCGTAATCAAGCTTTCATCCTTAGTAAGCCTTGGTGGACCGTGAAAAACGTATCGGAGCTTGATCAAAACATGTAAAACGTAGCAGACCTCATCAGATCGTAACAGGGCTAGAGAGAACGTAGTGTTATCCTTGATTGACCGTGCTAAAGCCGTAGTGTATCTTTAACCTCCGGGAACACCACTTTCCCCTGTATCCACGGTCCACTACGTAATCCGTAAAAGACCTTGCCAAAACTTCACAAGACCTAGCTCAACTTGAATACAGAGACAAAAATAGCCAAAATTCCACGGCACACCACGTTTCGGGAAAACGGGGCTACCGTGGTCGCCGGGAACATAGTGTAAACCTAGCATTAAGATGCTCCACCGCTGACAAAATGGTATTTTTTCACTATGAAAAAACAGGAGCAGACGATTTAGCATTTTTCTCCAGTTACAAAGGTTACTTAATTTACACCATTACCACCATTGAAAAGTTTGAGCTTCTAATTTTAATTTAAGTTAAAATATGAAAAATAATTAATTGCATCCCGAAAAAATTCCGTGACACAATATCCTATATGGAATGAAGTACTGATTGTGCATGCACCAAAGGCGAAATAAATTATTGTATATTATTTTTTTGTGTTAATTAGGCATATATATACACGATTTGTTCAAATGATTAACATCATTTATTCTCTGTCGGCGGTGGAGCATCTTTAATGTATTGAAAACTATTTAAAAATCACATGAATATTTAAATGTTTCAATAAGGTTGACGCCTTTATCCAATAGTATGGACACGCTACAATAATATTCTCAACATATATGTTATATGCCCGTGTTATTGATGGTAAAAAGGAGGACAAAGAATGCTTTTAAAAAGTTTTTGTCTAACATTATAATGCATCTATGAAAAGACAAAAACTAGAAGTGATTCATTATTTTCGTTTTCATCCATATCAAAACAAATCTTTGAATCTTATTCTAAAATAATTACCTCGGACAATCACAGCAGCTGTACCACTAGGCGTAGAACATTAAACGTTATTCCACATCGCATGTTGTAGTATTTTGGGAACAACAAGGAAATAAGACTTTAAAGTTATATTTCATGAAATTTTCACTCTACCAAACTGTTGTAAAACATATAAGCCATGGGCTAGGAGGCTCCCACATGCACACATCCCCCCGTCCCCACCCCCATCCCCAAACATCCGACCGAACCAATATTTTTCTGAACCCTTATAATATCACAAATAAATATGCTAACATTGCATAAATTGGGATGAACTTCCGGTAATGAAGTTATCAAGATGGCTAAAAGGTGTAAAAATAGTCACAACATTGACATTTTTCAACCGAATCAGACAAATGAGGTATCAAAATGACCACAATTGAACAATACATATATATCTAGATCAATAATCCAATATATGTAATAATTTTACGCAGGAAATGAAAAAGATAGGATTTTAAGCTTCAAAATGCTATTTTTTTAGCAATAATTTTATAATTGAGTTGCCGCAGCAAAAGAGTTTCCCCAACAGCAAACTCATAATTAATCTAATCAATTATTTGACGTCAATCAGTAGAAATGACGCCTTTATTCCGAAGGCCCATTAGTCCAAATGTCCAATAGTCCGAAGGCCAAATAGTCCGAAAGGCCCGTTATTCCGAAAATTAGTAAATATTGCAAGTGATATAGTTGTTATAATTAACGGTTTTTGACGAAAACATTTTTCGGCACTGTTGATCTGACAATTTCTATGGACAGCAAGTTGCCATTTTTTTTTCATGGAGCATTGTAAGGTCAAAATTACATCAAAATTTGAAAAAAAAAATGAATAAATAAATAAAAAATAAAAAAAAAAAAATAAAAATATTGATAAAAAAGATGCTCCACCGCCTACAAATGGTATTTTTTCAGTATCAAAAACAGGAGCACACGATTTATTATTTTTCTTCAGTTACAAAAGTTACTTAATTTACACCTTTACCACCAGTGAACAGTTTAAGCTTCTAATTTTACTTCAAGTTGAAAAATATGAAAAATAATTAATTGCATACCGAAAAAACTCCGTGGCACTATATTCTATATGGAATGAAGTACTGATTGCACATTCACCAAAGGCAAAATATTTTTTTTTATATTTATTTTCTGCGTTAATTAGACATATATATGGTCGATTAAACACCATTTATTGTTCAAATGATGAATATCATTTATGCTCTGTCGGCGGCGGAGCATCTTTATTAATATGTTACATTTTATAAGATATCTCACAAGCATACGTTCTATGAATTATCTTACAAACATACAAGCTTTAAGATGTCCGATTGTAAGCCTTATGTACATTGTATTGCATTAGGATTAACATTACTCCATGAAGAAATGATGTATATATATAATATAATCTTACAGAAAAATGACTTTTTTCTATCCCCCACGAAACGCGTCTGCGGGGGATATTGTTTAGGGCTCCGTCCGTCCGAGCTATAACTCAAAAGCCGTTCAACGCAGCTCCTTGAGACTCTCTGTTTACATCAGACAAGTGCCGTAGATGTGCCTTTTGCTAATACGGACTTTCCATTTTGGGCATTTTTTTCGTTACCATGGAAACTTAGTCAAAAATACCAAATAACTGTTTCCTTTTGTTTCCGGACTATAATTCCAAAACCATGCAAAGCAGCTCCATGAAACTTTCTGAATATATCAGAAAAGTGCCCTTGTTGTGCCTTTTGTTTCCGGGCTCTATTAACTCCCAAACCGCTCGATGCAGCTCCTTGAATCTTTCTGTATACATGTATATCAGATATCAGATAACTTTTTCTTTTTGTTACCTGATGTTATTCAGGGGTGTAGAAAGGGGGGGGGGGGGGGGGGGGGGGGGCGCAAGGGGTAGCAATTGACCGCCCCCCTCTCCTCGTTCCCAGGACGAGGGGGGGGGGGGTGCCGAGTGAAATGTTCTAAAAATGCATATTTGAAAGAAAAAAGGGTTCTCCTGCACTTTTTTGTACTTTTTTAGAAAAATTTTCCTAAAACGTTCAAGCATGTAATGTTCAAACCTTTAATAATGAAAATTCAATGCACACGAACTAGACTAAAAATGTCCATCAAGGGATTATACTATTTCAAAAAATGCTTCTTAAAAGATTAATTTGTTTATATGTCTTAGCAAGACAATAAATTCATTTATATTCTTTTGAGTTACACAACAATGTGCCGATGGTGTGAATCCGGTATGTTCAGATCGAGCTGGGTTGCATAATGGTATGACGACACTCACAATTATCATTTCTAAATGCAGGAAACTTTAAGTCAAAAAATTACCGTGTTAAGAACGCTTTAAAATCATCATCAAAATATATTCTAAAACTCATTTCAGTCATTCCAAAACGTTTTATTTTTCCAGGACCTCCTAAACAACAAAATCTCGCAACTTCGGCGCTCGCAAATTCACCAAACTAATCGTAAAACTCCTCTCTGCCATTCTAAATCGTAGATTTTTTCCCGGGGGAGAACCCCGGACCCACCAATAACCAAAATTGCGCGCCTTTGGCGCTCGCAAAATCATCAAAATACATCGTTAAACTCATCTCAGTCCCCGGACCCCCAAAACTCGCACGCTAATTTGCGTATTCATTAAATTCCTGTTAGCTATGCCACTGTCTATAAATGTGTACAAGAATTATATGTAATGATATATGAAAACTTATATCAAGTATCTCCTGTGAGTCAATTACTCTTCATAGATAGAGGAGTCATAAGGCCTTTTTACCAAATTGTGAATTTCCTGGCTCTGCGGTCTCAGATATTCCCCTGGGGAGTAGGTCAAATTTACTATAGACAATGTAGAGAAAAACACATTTTTGAGCATTACTTGCTCAATTTCCATAGGAAATTATTCTAACTTGGTTGGAAACTATATACTGAGATAGCATTTTATTATAACGGTAATGTCCGAATTGGTCCTGGCTGACCCAAAGGGGACAAATTGGTGGGGCCAGACGGGGTTAAAATGACTGAAATTTCGAAAATCTTCTTTTGCATTATTTCATAGATGTGAAAAAATGCTCACAAAAGTCCTAACCAACTTCAAGAGCCGGATGGGTGCAAGGGGCCAATATAGTGTTACACTTTCTTATATTCTGTAATCAACCTCAGGTGACCGTTAAGGCCCCTGGGCCTCTTGTTTAAAAATGTTTTGATGTAAGGCAAACAATTATATCAGCTAAATAATACTCCATACTCATTCTTGAATGATTAATTGCCCCTATTCACAACGCCCATCCTTTCATATTAACTAATTATGGAGTCAGCTTTTGTCTACACATGTTGTTATCTGCAATTGCTAGAAGTTCAGATATTGTCCAGTTTTGCCTAATATTTGTATGTGCGTCATTTTATTTCTCCAAGCTATGCACGTGTTTTAAAACTTTTGGTTGTAATGGTAAGTTAGTGGTTGCTTTTGATTATTGGAATTCTTATATTATCCTATTTTTCATAACAATTTAATGTAGGGGTATTTGAATCTCAGGCATTTTGAAAGGATATTGGTAATTGGCAAGGTAGGAGAGTGGTAACCTCTGATTGGCAAAGTCTTTAAAATGATACATATTGACATATAGGACGTTTTTGTGTCTTATTGTTATCATACCTTTATCTGTATCAATTAATCTAAGGATTCCAATAAGGTTCAAATTTAGATGTCAGTTAAATTTGGCAATAGACTTCAGAGCTATTGCTGCAATAAAAATGCATTTGAGGTTGTTTTTGTTTTGTTTTTTTTTTTATTGTCAAAATCTAGGTCTGTCTCAATAAAAGATGATTGTTTGTATAGTACATACATTAAATGTAAGCTCTTGTTGGATTGATTCAGTATCTCTTTTCAGTTTCTCTCACGTCAATTAAAAGGAGAGAGTTTGTTTTAGCCAAAAAATAAATCGCATCCATTAACATTTGTTATCCTTCCTCTGAGCCGATGTTATATAATATGATGTCAATTAAGTTTAGCCGCTTTGCAGTAATTTTTCACATGACATATTTAAGGGGTATTTGTTCTCAAGAATTTGGATCAAGAATCATGAAAATTTTCACCCCAGGATACATATATTGTAAACTTAAATTATGGACTTAGTGATACTTCACATAATATACATTTTTTTTGTTTGGCTACATCATCTGTAACATTGATATTATAAGAAAAACATCAAGATGACGTGGTATGTGGTATCACTTTACTAGTGTAACATGTGTGCCTGAACCTGCTTTTAACAACAGAACTCACCTTTTGTATATCAGGAATAACTTTACAGGGCAAAGTGCTTCAAGAGTCCTGACATGAGGGCAGTATTGTATATTTGATCAAAAATACATTTTATGATTGTGTTCAAGTTGACTCTACTACAAATACATGAACAAGTAGCTTTTGATGCCAAATGGTTAGCTCCCTCTGTATACCCCAGTGATCATGAGTTGAGATAATTTGGTTGGGTGTTGAATCTGTCGAACCCCCACAAACAATCATACATAATGTTATGTATGCTAAATACATGTTTTTGAGATAAGGGAGATAACTCCTATAGCTTTTTGTATCAATACATCCTATGAAGGTCATATCATTGATTTAGGTTATAGAACTTTCTAGAATGTAATCATGTATAAACAAATATGTTTGTAAACATGTTGATTTTAAGTAGAGATCTAGAATGATCTATTTCCAGAAAGTTATGTGTGTTTACTTGTTTACTGTTTTTAGTTAGATATTTCTAGAAGTAGAAGGTTCTCCAATATTCTTGAATTACGGTTTAGCTATATATACTCCAGCTGTCCAAGGCTAATCAGAACTGTAATGAGACCTGTAATAAGACATATCAAGAATTGTACAGCGCCATATAAGATTCTATTGGGAGAGCTATTGTGACTTTATCTGTGGATTATTACAACACTTTGTATGGATTTATTCATATTGCCTGGAACTTTAAAAATCATCGGTGGACATTCAATTTCCTTGTGGATTTGTGATTATTGTTAATTTGAAACCTGGAAGGATCAAGGATTATACCAGGACATTCGCATACAGATAAGTAACACTTTAAATCATCGTACTAGTCTTGTACCACCACCAATTACTTTAGATATTGTAAACCATCTCTGTATAATATTGTATATATAATTAAATTGTGTTTTGAATTTAGCTGCTGGTTTCTCATTTCTGTTATTCGTTCATGTAACAGAATTGGGGGCTCGTGTCCGGGATCGATATTCAATTTGTGAAATCTAACTTTGAAAAATTAATTAAGAAATTTTCAAAATTTGTGTACAAACTTTGAGTTTACATTTGAAACCAACAGCTAGATAAATATGACTACTATGCAGGTAGAACAGTTTGTTAAAGCGCCATCCCTGGAAGTTCTTTTGCAAGTTAGTAAGAAGGATTTACTGTTATTGGGTAAACATTTAGGCCTTACTATCAAAACTAATTTGAGGAAAGCTGAAATTAGGAATGTAATTATAAGATATTTTGTTGACAATGGCAAATTTGACTCTAGTGCATTAGATAGTATAGAGGAAACAGTCACTTCAGAAATCCAAATTAGACAAATGGAACTTGAACATGAAATGAAAATGAAACAAATAGAGAAAGAAATGAGAGAAAGAGAAATAGAAAAGGAGTTAAGAGAAAAAGAAATAGACAAAGAAAGAGAGTTAGGAGAAAAAGAAATTGAGAAAGAATTAAAAAAAAAGAGAGAGAGATCAGATGTTAGAGCTAGAGAAGCAAAAAATTCAAGCTGAAACAGAACTTAGAATTAAAGAATTAGAACTAGCTTCTCAAGACAGTTCAAGTAATCCAACTTTTAAGGGTTTACAAGGAAACAGAGGTTTTGATGTCAGTAGAAACATTAGGTTAGTTCCTCCTTTTCAAGAGAAAGAAGTTGACAAGTATTTTTCTGCATTTTGAGAAAATAGCTGACAGTATGAAATGGCCTGAAGATAAGCTTACAATGCTTCTTCAGAGTGTCTTGATTGGTAAAGCTAGAGACATTTATTCTTCTTTATCTGTAGATGAGATTTCAAATTACCAAGTAGTCAAGAAAATTATTTTGAAAGCTTATGAGTTAGTTCCTGAGGCTTACCGCCAGAAATTTCGAAACTCGAGAAAGAGAGATGAACAAACTCATGTAGAATTTGCCAGAGAAAAGGAACAATTATTTAATAGGTGGTGTGATTCTAAAGAAATTGATGAGGATTTCGGTAAATTGAGGCAATTATTGTTGATAGAGGAGTTTAAACGTTGTGTCCACACACAAACATAAAAAACTCATTTAGATGAGAGAAAAGTTGAAACACTTAGTGAAGCAGCTACAATGGCTGATGATTACGCTCTCACCCACAAAGGCTCATTTGTTAAAAACAGTTCTCAAGACAAAAACAGTACCACAGGTACTAGTAAATTTGGTCAGCCTAGGAACCCAACCTTTAGTGGCCCTTCCAACGACAAACCTAAATTAGGTGATAAAACTAAGTCTGCTTCTAAAACAGATGATAGGGTAGGTGTGGGGTCTCCTTCTGGTCCTGTTTGTAATTACTGCAAGAAAGTAGGGCATACTATGTCTGAATGTTATTCCCTCCAGCGTAAGGAGCAAAGGCGTAAACAGTCAGTTCCTTCTGTGTTAGCTATGTCAAAGCCTAGTCAGAAACTTAGTGATATTGTGGAAGATTCTAAAGTGTCTGTTGAGATTAAGAGCTCAGAGTCTGATAGTGTCTTGGAGAAGTACTCTCCCTTCATTTCTGAAGGTTTTGTTTCACTTACTAGTGATATCACCAACTTGAAACCTGTGAAGATTTTGAGAGATACTGGGGCTTCTCATTCTTTGATATTAGATGGCGTAGTGCCTTTGTCTGAGGAGACCTCATCTGGTAGTAGTGTTTTGCTTCAAGGTGTAGAGTTAGGTTTTGTTAATGTGCCTCTCCATTGTGTTTATTTAAAGTCAGACTTGGTTACTGGGCCTGTCACCATTGGTGTTAGGCCGGAACTTCCGATAGAGGGCGTGTCGCTCATTTTAGGCAATGACTTGGCTGGAGAGAAAGTTAGGGTAGATCCCTTAGTGTCCAGTATCCCTGATAAAACAGATGATGCTGAGACTATTCAACAGGAATTTCCTGGTATTTTCCCTTCTTGTGCTGTAACTCGTTCAATGAGTAAGAAGGTTTCTGATGTTGCAGTAGTTGAGGATCATTATAGTCCAGGGTTAGGTGACACTTTCTTGGCTCATGATATAGAGGATGTCGGGAGCAAGTGTGATCTTTTGAGCAATCCTGTAGACTTTGATAGTGATAGAGTTTTCCTAACAAGGGTACTTCTTTGTCTGACATGATGAGTAAATCATCTTTGTCTAGAGAGGAGCTTATAGTAGAACAGGAGAAAGATCCTGAAATCTCCTTATTGTGTAATCGGGCTTTGAGTGAGGAAGAGGCTGAGAAAGTCCCGGTTTGTTACTTCCGTCAGTCAGGTGTGTTGATGCGCAAGTGGCACCCCCCCTGATGTGTCTCCCGAGGAAGCCTGGAAGGTTGTCAATCAAATAGTTGTCCCACCGAGGTATAGGCAAGATATTCTAAGTTTGTCTCATGACGTACCTATGGCAGGGCATTTAGGTGTGACCAAGACTTATAACAGGATCTTAGATCACTTCTTTTGGCCCAAGTTGAAACGGGATGTGGCTGATTTTTGTAGGTCTTGTCATACTTGTCAGGTGGTAGGGAAACCTAATCAGAAAATCCCTGTTGCACCTTTGCACCCCATTCCAGCATTTGAGGAACCATTTAGTAGAGTCATTATAGACTGTGTAGGTCCTCTACCCAAAACTAAGTCTGGGAATGAGTATCTTTTAACTATTATGTGTGCTTCCACACGCTTTCCTGAAGCCATTCCACTCAGGAATATTAAAGCCCCTAACATAGTCAAGGCTTTGGTTAAATTCTTTACATTGGTTGGTCTTCCAAAAGCTGTCCAATCGGACCAAGGTTCGAATTTCATGTCTGGTATTTTTCAACAAGTCATGTACCAGCTCCAGATCAAGCAGTATAAGTCTAGTGCTTATCATCCAGAGTCTCAGGGTGCTTTAGAACGTTTTCATCAGACATTGAAGAATATGATGAGATCTTATTGTTTTGAAAACAAAAGAGATTGGGACGAAGGTATACACATGTTGTTGTTTGGCGTTAGAGAATCTGTACAAGAATCTCTGCGCTTCAGTCCCTTTGAACTTGTGTTTGGACATACTGTACGTGGTCCTTTGAAAATTTTGAAAGACAAAATTTTGGACGAAGATTCTAAAGTGAATCTCTTAGATTATGTGTGTAACTTTAAGCAAAGGTTGACAAGGGCATGTGAATTGGCAAAAGAAAATTTGGCCCTTACTCAAACCAAAATGAAAACATGGTATGATAAAGATGCCCGTGCAAGAAGTTTTGATCCAGGTGACAAAATTTTGGCTCTATTACCAATACCGAGTCAGCCTTTGCAAGCTAGATATTTTGGACCTTATGTTGTTGAGAAAAAGGTCGATGATGTTAACTACATTGTACAAACTCCAGGGAGGCGCAAGAAAACTCAATTATGTCATGTTAATATGCTTAAGAAATATGTAGATAGAG
This sequence comes from Argopecten irradians, assembly GCF_041381155.1. Classification (NCBI taxonomy): domain Eukaryota; kingdom Metazoa; phylum Mollusca; class Bivalvia; order Pectinida; family Pectinidae; genus Argopecten; species Argopecten irradians. The sequence continues at coordinate 10,716 of NW_027188091.1, forward strand.
AAGAGAGCAAGACCTCTCAACCTATTGCTACTTTGGCCTCTGTACAATCACAAAGTGAAAGTACAGCTGATATTTGTAAATTAGACTTAGATGGTGGTGTACAAGATGTAGGTTTAGACTGTGGTGTTAAGTTACGGAATTCAGATGTGCTCGCGAACTTGGACAAGAAACTGTGTCATCTATCAGAAAAGGAACGCAATGAACTGAAAGATTTGATACTTGAGTTTAAACATTTGTTTCCGGATACACCAGGCAAAACAGATGCTATCTATCATGACGTGGATGTAGGCGATGCGCCACCTGTCAAGCAACATCCTTACCGTGTCAATCCTTTGAAAGAAGAACACTTAAAGAAAGAAATTCAATACATGTTGGACAATGATATTATTGAACCAAGCAAAAGTGAATGGAGCTCTCCATGTGTTCTGGTGCCAAAGCCAGACAAGACATACCGGTTATGTACTGACTTCAGAAAAGTAAACTCTGTCAGTAAAACAGACTCTTATCCAATTCCAAGGATTGACTCGTGTATTGACAAAGTTGGCAAAGCCAAGTACGTAAGCAAGTTTGACCTGTTGAAAGGATATTGGCAGGTGCCATTAACAGAAAGAGCTAAAGAAGTGTCGGCATTTGTAACCTCGCAAGGTTTGTACCAGTACAAAGTAATGCCATTTGGTATGAAGAATGCCCCGGCAACATTTCAACGTCTTCTTAACAGCGTGATATCAGACCTGGAAGGCTGTGATGGATACATTGATGACGTCATCAACTACCACGACACGTGGGAAGACCATCTACGCGGGATTCGTGAATTCTTCGAAAGACTCACTACCATGAAATTGACTGTAAACTTATTGAAATGTGAATTTTGTCATGCAACTGTTGAATTTTTAGGCCATGTTGTAGGACAGGGGCAGGTTAAACCTGTTCAGGCCAAAGTAGAATCAATTATAGATTTTCCAGCTCCTGGAGGCAAGAGAGAGCTGATGAGGTTTCTTGGTATGGCTGGATACTACAGAAAATTTTGTCAAAATTTCTCTGTTATAGCAGCTCCACTTACTGCTTTGTTAAAGAAAAATGTCAAATTTGTTTGGTCAGACGAATGTAAGTCTGCATTTGAGAAATTGAAAGCCATACTATCAAACTCACCAGTTCTGACTGCTCCAGATTTTAAATAAACAGTTTAAACTGTTTGTTGACGCCAGCGATGTAGGTGTTGGTGCTGTTTTGATGCAAGAAGGTACTGAACAAATTGACCATCCAATTTGTTATTTCTCGAAAAAGTTTGACAAACACCAGAGAAATTATTCCACCATTGAGAAAGAATGTTTAGCATTGATTTTGGCCTTGAACCAATTTGATGTATATCTATGCACTACAGTTGTGCCTGTGTTGGTCTTCACCGACCACAACCCTTTGACATTCATTGGGAAAATGAAAAACAAAAACCAAAGAATTCTCAGGTGGAGTTTGACTTTGCAAGAATACAATCTTGACATCAAACATATCAAAGGGAAAGACAATATTCTAGCAGATGCTTTATCAAGGATTTAAATATTACTTAATATGTCAAGAAAGTTTCCTTTTCAAGAAAACTTTCTTTTCTTTAAGGAGGGGTGTGTGTTATGTATGACACTAAATACATGTAGTTATGAGATAAGGGAGATAACTCCTATAGCTTTTTTTATCAATACATCCTATGAAGGTCATATCATTGATTTAGGTTATAGAACTTTCTAGAATATAATCATGTATAAACAAATATGTTTGTAAACATGTTGATTTTAAGTAGAGATCTAGAATGATCTATTTCCAGAAAGTTATGTGTGTGTTTACTTGTTTACTGTTTTTAGTTAGATATTTCTAGAAGTAGAAGGTTCTCCAATATTCTTGAATTACGGTTTAGCTATATATACTCCAGCTGTCCAAGGCTAATCAGAACTGTAATGAGACCTGTAATAAGACATATCAAGAATTGTACAGCGCCATATAAGATTCTATTGGGAGAGCTATTGTGACTTTATCTGTGGATTATTACAACACTTTGTGTGGATTTATTCATATTGCCTGGAACTTTACAAATCATCGGTGGACATTCAATTTCCTTGTGGATTTGTGATTATTGTTAATTTGAAACCTGGAAGGATCAAGGATTATACCAGGACATTCGCATACAGATAAGTAACACTTTAAATCATCGTACTAGTCTTGTACCACCACCAATTACTTTAGATATTGTAAACCATCTCTGTATAATATTGTATATATAATTGAAAATGTTATTCGTTCATGTAACAACTGTTAAATCAATTCAATAATCGTGTGATCTATTAACAAAATTAATGAAAGTCCTTCAGCTCAAACTCCCACCAGAGCAGCTGCATTATACACTGACATATACTGAAATTCTAATATTTCAGCATTTTGATATTTTGAAGGTAAATTTCACACTGGATTTCTAAATTCATATCACTGATATTTTGGAACTAAATACCGTGTCAGGAAATATTTTCAGTAAAAAAACTACTTTGTTATAAACCGGCCAACCAATGGCCCGGACGAAATTCTATCCGGGGCTCAATCTTCTACACACGGGCTATTTAAAAGTATTTTTTTTATTACTTACTTGCTTGTTCCGTATTACGCTTTGTTTATAAAACGAGGCTTTTTCCCAAACAACCAAAAACGTTGATTTATCTATACATTTTACAATAAACATCAAATCTGTCCAAACTGGAACACATATCGGATGAAGAAGAAATATTTAGAATATTATCCACGAAAATAGTCATTTTCAATATATTATATCATGTTTAATATTCACACAAGGAATACTTCTTTTTAACAATACACGTAGTTTTAAATTATATTCATGACATGGAGATCAACAAATGATAGAAAAAAACTCAACTTAACCTGGACCGTGACAAACGCTAACATTGTCGTCTGTGGAAAAGCATTCGGTTTTTCGTGCTGTTCAGTATCTAACATTCGTATTTTGATTTTGTCAGGGATGAGCGCGAACGCAGATCCCCACACCAATAAATTACGTGCCCGATCTCTGTCGCAGGGGTCAATCTGTCCTCTGTACAATGGACAGACCTCACCCTGGGGAAACCGCCATTTTGACCACGGTTATCCCTACACCAGGTAAGTATGACATTGAAAGCAATACATTTATTTTCAAACAATTTCTAGGCGAATATTTGAAATTACTAACTGAAAACACTATTACAATCTATCTAGTTTGGTATATCTTGATATTAGAGTATTACGTTTAGATGTCTAACGAAAGAAGAACATTTTTCGTATATTGAATGTTTTAAGTAGTAATTCAAAAGCGATCAAAACAAAATCTGTAGGTGGATGTTGTATCTATTCGTGTCATATATGAAAAAATGACTGAGATTCAGAATCAGCAAGTGACACACGTTAACATTGTCGTATATTAAAAATCATTTCGTTGTTTGCTCTCTTATAATTATTATCTAACATTCGCATTTGTTTTGTCAGGGATGAGTGCGAACGCAGATACCCAACCCACACCAAAATGGTCTCAATGGGGAATTCGTTACTATAAAAAAAATTCTCGAATTATACTCACTTCACTTGCTCTCTTTAGTATTTAGCATTTGTATTTGATTTTGTCAGGGATGAGTGCGAACACAGATCCCCACACTAATAAATTACGTGCCCGATTCCTTTATCGCAGGGGTTAGCCTGTCCACTGTATAATGGACAAAGCTCATCCTGGGAAAACCGCAAGTTTGACCACGGTTATCCCTGCACAAGAATATGACTGTAACAGAAATGTATTTTCTTTTAAATAATTTCTAGGCGAATATTTTAAATGACTTATTCAAAACACTATTCAAATCTATTGAATTGGGTATATCTTGGTATCAGAGTATTACATTTAGATGTCTGACGAGTAAAGAATAACCCTTTTCGTATATTGAATCATTTAAGTGGTATTCAATCGAAAATTTAAAAGCGTCAAAAACAAAATCTGTAGGTTTTAATACTGGTAGAGATATGAAAAGACGCACCCTATACATCAACTGACGTTTATTGTACGTTTTCCGATAGAATTATGTAGCGGTATGTTTAAAGCTAATGTTGTCAAATTCCAATCCGTTAATCATGTCGGTATTACTTGTGTCCAAACTTGAAATTTCGATTAATTGAAATAAACTGCATTATTGATTATTAGGACAATAAAACAAACATATTTAACACACTTTCATCAACTATTCAAATGAAGGGAGATAAATCGAGCTCATGAACCATTGTAATCCTGTCTGGCAAGTACATTCCTAACTGAAACAAAACAAGATTCATTTCCAAAATATAGGTGTTGATTGACTGTTGTTTTTATTTATAAGGAACTGAATAATTTATACATATACATTTGTACAATACCTACTAAAACACCTTACAATATTTTGATGAACCGATTTCATTACGCCGTAATCGTTGTATATACGTCAAATTATGTATGTTGTACGTTCACAATACAGTTAACACTGAATAAATACTTACATTTTCCTTAATTCATCACCTTTTATTTGTAAATAAAAACTGTATAGACATTTTAATCGATAAATGGTGTTTCATGGAATATTCGGAATGACAATAAACGCTATGTTATCAAGTGTTTAGCTTTACGACATACGTATCATGTTATTATCTTCCGAGAAGACACTTTTCCATCAATTCTTGGCGTGATTTAAAAGTAAAATTACTGTTGGAACAGTCATATTTACCTGTGCTGGGATAACCGTGGTCAACTGGGCGGTGTCCTTTGGGTGAGGTCTGACCATTGCACTACGGTCAGACTGGCCCCTGCGGTCCCTAATGGAGATGCGGGCACATAATTTGTTAGTGTAGGGATCTACGTTAGCGCTCATCCCTGACAAAATCAAATTTCAAATATTAGTCTATCTTAGCCTTAATAGAAACCAAGCTAATGTTTCCATTGACCACAGTGTTAACGTTTTAGAACGTACTATAAGAACTTGTTAAATCAATTCAATAATCGTGTGATCTATAACTAACAAAATTAATGGAAGTCCTTCAGCTCAAACTCCCACCAGAGCAGCCATTTTGAAATATGGTGCATTATACACTGACATATACTGAAATTCTAATATTTCAGCATTTCATATCAAAATTGATATTTTGAAGGTAAATTTCACACTGGATTTCTAAATTCATATCACTGATATTTTGGAACTAAATACCGTGTCAGGAAATATTTTCAGTAAAAAAACTACTTTGAAATTAATTATAAACCGGCCAACCAATGGCCCGGACGAAATTCTATCCGGGGCTCAATCTTCTACACACGGGCTATTTCGAAAGTATTTTTTTATTACTTACTTGCTTGTTCCGTATTACGCTTTGTTTATAAAACGGGCTTTTGCCCACACAACCAAAAACATGGATTTATCTATACATTTTACAATAAACATCAAATCTGTCCAAACTGGAACACATATCGGATGAAAGAAGAATATTTAGAATATTATCCACGAAAATAGTCATTTTCAATATATTATATCATGTTTAATATTCACACAAGGAATACTTCTTTTTAACAATACACGTAGTTTTAATTATATTCATGACATGGAGATCACCAAATGATAGAAAAAAACTCAACTTAACCTGGACCGTGACAAACGCTAACATTGTCGTCTGTGGAAAAGCATTCGGTTTTTCGTGCTGTTCAGTATCTAACATTCGTATTTGATTTTGTCAGGGATGAGCGCGAACGCAGATCCCCACACCAATAAATTACGTGCCCGATCTCTGTCGCAGGGGCCAATCTGTCCGCTGTGCAATGGACAGACCTCACCCTGGGGAAACCGCCATTTTGACCACGGTTATCCCTACACCAGGTAAGTTTGACATTGAAAGCAATCCATTTAGTTTTAAACAGTTTTTAGACGAATATTTGAAATGACTAACTGAAAACACTATACAAATCTATCTTATTTGGTGTAACTTAATATCAGAGTATTATGATTAGATGTCTAACGAGTGAAGAATAAGCCTTTTCGTATATTGATTTCTTTAAGTGGTATTCATTCGAAAATTCAAAAGCGATAAAAACTAAATCTGAATGTATTAATATTGGAATAGATATGAAAAGACGCACTCTATACATCAACTGACGGTTTATTATACGTTTTTCCGATAGAATTATGTAGCGGTGTGTTTAAAGCTTATGTTGTCAATTTACAATCCGGTAAAGCAGTATGTGTTTCTTGTGTCCAAACTTGAAATTTCGCTTAACTGAAATAACTGCATTGTTGTTTATTAGGTTAATAAAACAAACATATTTTACAACACTTGCATCAACTATTCAAATGAAGGGAGATAAGTCGAGCTCATGTACCATTGTAATCCTGTCTGACACGCACATTCCTAATTGACACAAAACAAGATTCATTTCCAAAATATAGGTGTTGATTGACTGTTGTTTTTTATGTATAAGGGACTGAATAACGTATTCATATACAATAGTAACAAAACACCTTACAATATGTGATGAACCGATTTCATTACGCCGTAATCGTTGTATATACGTTCAAATTATGTATTTTGTACGTTCACATTTATGTTCACAACTGAATAAATACTTTACATTTTCCTTAATTCATCAACTTTTATTTGTTATAAAAACTGTATAGACATTTTAATCGATAACTGGTGTTTTATGGAATATTTGGCATTGACAATAAACGCTATGTTATGAAGTGTTTAGCTTTATGACATACGTATCATGTCATTATCTTCCGAGAAGACACTTTTCTATCAATTCTCGGCGATAATTTAAAAGCAAAATTACTGTTGGAACAGTCATACTTACCTGTGCTGGGATAACCGTGGTCAACTGGGCGGTGTTCCCTAGGGTGAGGTCTGACCATTGCACTACGGTCACAGACTGGCCCCCTGCGGGTCCCTAATGGAGATGCGGGCACGTAATTTGTAAGTGTAGGGATCTGCGTTAGCGCTCATCCCTGACAAAATCAAATTTCAAATATCTTAGTCTATCTTAGCCTTAATAGAAACCAAGCTAATGTTTCCATTGACCACAGTGTTAACGTTTTAGAACGTACTATAAGAACTGTTAAATCAATTCAAATAATCGTGTGATCTATAACTAACAAAATTAATGAAAGTCCTTCAGCTCAAACTCCCACCAGAGCAGCCAATTTTGAAATATGGTGCATTATACACTGACATATACTGAAATTCTAATATTTTCAGCATTTTATTTCAAAATTGATATTTTGAAGGTAAATTTCACACTGGATTTCTAAATTCATATCACTGATATTTTGGAACTAAATACCGTGTCAGGAAATATTTTTCAGTAAAAAACTACTTTGAAATTCATTATAAACCGGCCAAACCAATGGCCCGGACGAAAATCTATACCGGGGCTCAATCTTCTTACACGGGCTATTTCGAAAGTATTTTTTTATTACTTACTTGCTTGTTCCGTATTACGCTTTGTTTATAAAACGGGCTTTTGCCCAAACAACCAAAAACGTGGATTTTATCTATACATTTTACAATAAACATCAAAATCTGTCCAAACTGGAACACATATCGGATGAAGAGAATATTTAGAATATTATCCACGAAAATATTCATTTTCATATATTATATCATGTTTTAATATTCACACAAGGAATACTTCTTTTTAACAATACACGTAGTTTTAATTATATTCATGACATGGAGAAAACCTAATGATAGAAAAAAAAACTCAACTTAACCTGGACCGTGACAAACGCTAACATTGTCGTCTGTGGAAAAGCATTCGGTTTTTCGTGCTGTTCAGTATCTAACATTCGTATTTGATTTTGTCAGGGATGAGCGCGAACGCAGATCCCCACACCAATAAATTACGTGCCCGATCTCTGTCGCAGGGGCCAATCTGTCCGCTGTGCAATGGACAGACCTCACCCCTGGGGGAAACCGCCATTTTGACCACGGTTATCCCTACACCAGGGTAAGTATGACATTGAAAGCAATCCATTTAGTTTTAAAACAGTTTTTAGACGAATATTGAAATGACTAACTGAAAACACTATACAAATATATCTTATTTGGTGTAACTTAATATCAGAGTATTATGTTTAGATGTCTAACGAGTGAAGAATAAGCCTTTTCGTATATTGATTTTCTTTTAAGTGGTATTCATTCGAAAATTCAAAAGCGATAAAAACTAAATCTGAATGTATTAATATTGGAATAGATATGAAAAGACGCACCATATACATCAACTTGGCGTTTATTGTACGTTTTCCGATAGAATTATGTATCGGTGTGTTTTAAAGCTTATTTTGTGCTCAATTTACAATCCGGCTAAGCAGGTTATGTGTTTTTTCTTGTGGTCCAAACTTGAAATTTCGTTTGACTGGAATAAACTGCATTGTTGTTTATTAGGATAATAAAACAACATATTTTACACACTTGCATCAACTATTCAAATGATAAGGGAGAAAAGTCGAGTCTCATGTACCATTGTAATCCTGTCTGACCACGCAACATTCCTAATTGACACAAAACAAGATTCATTTCCAAAATATAGGTATTGATTGACTGTTGTTTTTCATGTATACAGATCCTGGACTGAATCGTCGTATTCATATACAATAGTTAACAAAACACACCTTACAATATGTGATGACCCGATTTCATTACGCCGTAATCGTTGTATAACGTCAAATTAATGTATTTTGTACGCTTCACATTTATGTTCACACTGAATAAATACTTACATTTTCCTTAATTCATCAACTTTTATTTGTTATTAAAAAACTGTATAGACATTTTAATCGATAACTGGTTGTTTTATGGAATATTTGGCATTGACAATAAACGCTATGTTATCAAGTGTTTAGCTTTATGACATACGTATCATGTCATTAATCTTCAGAGAAGACACTTTTCTATCAATTCTCGGCGATAATTTAAAAGCAAAATTACTGTTGGAACAGTCATACTTACCTGTGCTGGGATAACCGTGGTCAACTGGGCGGTGTCCCTAGGGTGAGGTCTGACCATTGCACTACGGTCAGGACTGGCCCCTGCGGTCCCTAATGGAGATGCGGGCACGTAATTTGTTAGTGTAGGGATCTGCGTTAGCGCTCATCCCTGACAAAATCAAAATTTCAAATATTAGTCTATCTTAGCCTTAATAGAAACCAATGCTAATGTTTCCATTGACCACAGTGTTTAACGTTTTAGAACGTACTATAAGAACTGTTAAATCAATTCAATAATCGGTGTGATATAAACTACTAACAAAATTAATGGAAGCCCTTCAGCTCAAACTCCCACCAGAGCAGCCATTTTGAAATATGGTGCACTATACACTGACATATACTGAAATTCTAATATTTTTCAGCATTTTATATCAAAATTGATATTTTGAAGGTAAATTTCACACTGGATTTCTAAATTCATATCACTGATATTTTGGAACTAAATACCGTGTCAGGAAAATATTTTCAGTAAAAAACTACTTTGAAAATTCATTATAAACCGGCCAACCAATGGCCCGGACGAAATTCTATCCGGGGCTCAATCTTCTATACACGGGCTATTTCGAAAGTATTTTTTTATTACTTACTTGCTTGTTCCGTATTACGCTTTGTTTATAAAACGGGCTTTTGCCCAAAAACAAACAACCAAAAAACGTGGATTTATCTATACATTTTCAAAAACATCAAATCTGTCCAAACTGGAACACATATCGGATGAAAGAAGAATATTTAGAATATTATCCACGAAAATAGTCATTTTCAATATATTATATCATGTTTAATATTCACACAAGGAATACTTCTTTTTTAACAATACACGTAGTTTTTAATTATAATATTTCAATGACATGGAGGATCACCTAATGATAGAAAAAAACTCAACTTAACCTGGACCGTGACAAACGCTAACATTGTCGTCTGTGGAAAAGCATTCGGTTTTTCGTGCTGTTCAGTATCTTACATTCGTATTTGATTTTGTCAGGGATGAGCGCGAACGCAGATTCCCCACACCAATAAATTACGTGCCCCCGATCTCTGTCGCAGGGGCCAATCTGTCCGCTGTGCAAATGGACAGACCTCACCCTGGGGAAACCGGGCCCCCCCGCCCATTTTGACCACGGTTATCCCCTACACCAGGTAAGTATGACATTGAAAGCAATCCATTTAGTTTTTTAAACAGGTTTTTAGACGAATATTTGAAATGACTAACTAAAAACACTATACAAAATATATCGTTATTTGGGTGTAACTTAATATTCAGAGTATTATGTTTAGATGTCTAACGAGTGAAAAGAATCAAGCACTTTTACGCTATATTGATTTCTTTAAGTCGGTAATTCATTCGAAAATTCATAAAGCGATAAAAAACTAAATCTGGAATGTATTATTATTGGAATAGATATGAAAAAGACGCACCCATATACATCAACTGACGTTTATTGTACGTTTACCGAATAGAATTATGTAGCGGTATTGTTTAAAGCTTATTTTGTCAATTTACAATCTCGGTAAGCAGGTATGTATTTCTTGTGTCCAATACTTGAAATTTCGTTTTAACCCTGCGAATAACTCCATTGTTTTGTTTATTAGGACTATACTAAAACAAACAATATTTTACACAGCACTTGCATCAAACTATTCAAATGAAGGGAGAATAAGGTCCGAGCTCATCGTCACCAATTGTAATCCTGTTGCCCTTGACACGCACATTCCCCTAATTGACACAAAACAAGTATTCCATGTTCCAAAGATATTAGGTCATTGATTGACTGTTGTTTTTATGTATACCATGGGGACTGGAATAACGTATTCATTATACAATAAGTAAACAAAACATTGACTCTACAAATATGTGATGAAACATATTTCATAAACGCTCCGTTCGTAATCCGGTTGTATATAACGTCAAATTATGTATTTTGTACGTTCACATTTATGTTCCACACTGAATAAATAACTTACATTTTCCTTAATTCATTCAACTTTATTTGTTAAATAAAAACCTGTATAGACATTTTATTCGATAAACTGGTGTTTTTATGGAATATTTCGGCATGACATATAAACGGCTATTTTATCAAGTGTCTTAGCTTTTATGACATACGCTATCAATGTCACTTATCTTCCGAGAAGTACACTTTTTCTATCCAATTCTCGGCGATAATTTAAAAGCAAAATTACTGTTGGAACAGTCATTCTTACCTGTGCTGGGATAAACCGTGGTTAAACTGGGCGGTGTCCCCTAGTGGTGAGGTCTGACCATTGCACTTCCGCGTCAGACTGGCCCCTGCGGTCCCTAATGGAGATGCGGGCACGTGAATTTGTAAGTGTAGGGATCTGCGCTTAGCGCTCATCACCTGACAAAATCAAATTTCAAATATTAGTCTATCTTAACCTCTTAATAAGAAACCAAGCTAATGATTCCATTGAACCACAGTGTTAACGTTTTAGAACGTACTATAAGAACTGTTAAATCAATTCAATAATCGTGTGATCTATAACTAACAAAATTAATGAAGTCCTTCAGCTCAAACTCCCACCAGAGCACGCCATTTTGAAATATGGTGCACTATACACTGACATCTACTGAAATTCTAATATTTTCAGCATTTTTATTTCAAAAGTGATACTTTTGAAGGTAAATTTCACACTGGATTTCTAAATTCATATCACTGATATTTTGGAACTAAATACCGTGTCAGGAAATATTTTTTCAGTAAAAAAAACTACTTTGAAATTCATAATAAACCGGCCAACCAATGGCCCGGACGAAATTCTATCCTGGGGGCTCAATCTTCTACACACGGGCTATTTCGAAGAATTTTTTATTATTTACTTGCTTTGTTCCGTATTACGCTTTTGTTTTATAAAACGGGCTTTTGCCCAAACAACCAAAATAAAAATAAAACATGGATTTATCTATACATTTTACAATAAACATCAAATCTGTCCAAACTGAACACATATCGGATGAAAGAAGAATATTTTAGAATATTATCCACGAAAATAGTCATTTTCAATATATTATATCATGTTTAATATTCACACAAGGAATACTTCTTTTTAACAATACACGTAGTTTTAATTATATTCATGACATGGAGAAAACCTAATGATAGAAAAAAACTCAACTTAACCTGGACCGTGACAAACGCTAACATTGTCGTCTGTGGAAAAGCATTCGGTTTTTCGTGCTGTTCAGTATCTAACATTCGTATTTGATTTTGTCAGGGATGAGCGCGAAACGCAGATCCCCACACCAATAAATTACGTGCCCGATCTCTGTCGCAGGGGCCAATCTGTCCGCTGTGCAATGGACAGACCTCACCCTGGGGAAACCGCCATTTTTGACCACGGTTATCCCTACACCAGGTAAGTATGACATTGAAAGCAATCCATTTAGTTTTAAACAGTTTTTAGACGAATATTTGAAATGACTAACTGAAAAAACACTATACAAATATATCTTATTTGGTGTAACTTAATATCAGAGTATTATGTTTAGATGTCTAACGAGTGAAGAATAAGCCTTTTCGTATATTGATTTCTTTAAGTGGATTCATTCGAAAATTCAAAAGCGATAAAAAACTAAATCTGAATGTATTAATATTGGAATAGATATGAGAAGACGCACCCTATACATCAACTGACGTTTATTGTACGTTTTCCGATAGAATTATGTAGCGGTATGTTTAAAGCTTATGTTGTCAATTTACAATCCGTGTAAGCAGGTATGTATTTCTTGTGTCCAAACTTGAAATTTCGTTTAACTGGAATAACTCCATTGTTGTTTATTAGGATAATAAAACAAACATATTTTACACACTTGCATCAACTATTCAAATGAAGGGAGATAAGTCGAGCTCATGTACCATTGTAATCCTGTCTGACACGCACATTCCTAATTGACACAAAACAAGATTCATTTCCAAAATATAGGTATTGATTGACTGTTGTTTTTATGTATAAGGGACTGAATAACGTATACATATACAATAGTAACAAAAACACCTTACAATATGTGATGAACATATTTCATTACGCCGTAATCGTTGTATATACGTCAAATTATGTATTTTGTACGTTCACATTTATGTTCACACTGAATAAATACTTACATTTTCCTTAATTCATCAACTTTTATTTGTTAAAAAAACCTGTATAGACATTTTAATCGATAACTGGTGTTTTATGGAATATTCGGAATGACAATAAACGCTATGTTATCAAGTGTTTAGCTTTATGACATACGTATCATGTCATTATCTTCCCGAGAAGACACTTTTCTATCAATTCTCGGCGATAATTTAAAAGCAAAATTACTGTTGGAACAGTCATACTTACCTGTGCTGGGATAACCGTGGTCAACTGGGCGGTGTCCCTAGGGTGAGGTCTGACCATTGCACTACGGTCAGACTGGCCCCTGCGGTCCCTAATGGAGATGCGGGCACGTAATTTGTTAGTGTAGGGATCTGCGTTAGCGCTCATCCCTGACAAAATCAAATTTCAAATATTAGTCTATCTTATAACCTTAATAGAAACCAAGCTAATGTTTCCATTGACCACAGTGTTAACGTTTTAGAACGTACTATAAGAACTGTTAAATCAATTCAATAATCGTGTGATCTATAACTAACAAAATTAATGAAAGTCCTTCAGCTCAAACTCCCACCAGAGCAGCCATTTTGAAATATGGTGCACTATACACTGACATATACTGAAATTCTAATATTTCAGCATTTTATATCAAAATTGATATTTTGAAGGTAAATTTCACACTGGATTTCTAAATTCATATCACTGATATTTTGGAACTAAATACCGTGTCAGGAAATATTTTCAGTAAAAAAACTACTTTGAAATTCATAATAAACCGGCCAACCAATGGCCCGGACGAAATTCTATCCGGGGCTCAATCTTCTACACACGGGCTATTTCGAAAGTATTTTTTTATTATTTACTTGCTTGTTCCGTAATTACGCTTTGTTTATAAAACGGGCTTTTGCCCAAACAACCAAAAACATGATTTATCTATACATTTTACAATAAACATCAAATCTGTCCAAACTGGAACACATATCGGATGAAAGAAGAATATTTAGAATATTATCCACGAAAATAGTCATTTTCAATATATTATATCATGTTTAATATTCACACAAGGAATACTTCTTTTTAACAATACACGTAGTTTTAATTATATTCATGACATGGAGAAAACTAATGATAGAAAAAAAACTCAACTTAACCTGGACCGTGACAAACGCTAACATTGTCGTCTGTGGAAAAGCATTCGGTTTTTTCGTGCTGTTCAGTATCTAACATTCGTATTTGATTTTTGTCAGGGATGAGCGCGAACGCAGATCCCCCACACCAATAAATTACGTGCCCGATCTCTGTCGCAGGGGCCAATCTGTCCGCTGTGCAATGGACAGACCTCACCCTGGGGAAACCGCCAATTTTGACCACGGTTATCCCTACACCAGGTAAGTATGACATTGAAAGCAATCCATTTAGTTTTAAACAGTTTTTAGACGAATATTTGAAATGACTAAATAAAAACACTATACAAATATATCTTATTTGGTGTAACTTTAATATCATAGTATTATGTTTAGATGTCTAACGAGTGAAGAATAAGCCTTTTCGTATATTGATTTCTTTAAGTGGTATTCATTCGAAAAATTCAAAAGCGATAAAAAAACTAAATCTGAATGTATTAATATTGGAATAGATATGAAAAGACGCACCCTATACATCAACTGACGTTTATTGTACGTTTTCCGATAGAATTATGTGTAGCGGTATGTTTAAAGCTTATGTTGTCAATTACAATCCGGTAAGCAGGTATGTATTTCTTGTGTCCAAACTTGAAATTTCGTTTAACTGGAATAACTCCATTGTTGTTTATTAGGATAATAAAACAAACATATTTTACACACTTGCATCAACTATTCAAATGAAGGGAGATAAGTCGAGCTCATGTACCATTGTAATCCTGTCTGACACGCACAGTCCTAATTGACACAAAAACAAGATTCATGTTTCCCATAAATATAGGTGTTGATTGACTGTTGTTTTTATGTATAAGGGAGGCTGAATAACGTATCTCATATATACAATAGTAACAAAACACCTTACAATATGTGATGAAAATCGATTTCATTATCGCCCGTAATCGTTGCTATATACTCAAATTATGTATTTTGTACGTTCACATTTTTGTTTCACACTGAAATAATTACTTACATTTTCCTTAATTCATCAACTTTTATTTGTTATAAAAACTGGGTATAGACATTTTAATCGATTACTGGTGTTTTATGCGAATAATTGGCATTGACAATAAAACGCTATGTTATCAAGTGTTTAGCTTTATGACATACGTATCATGTCATTATCTTCCGAGAAGACACTTTTCTATCAATTCTCGGCAGATAATTTTAATAAGCCAAAATTACTGTTGGAACAGTCATTAACTTACCTATGTGACTGGGATAGACCGTGGTCAACTGGGCGGTTGTCCCTAGTGGTGAGGTCATGACCTCATGGCAACTAAGTTCTGACCTGGCGCCCTGGCGGTCTCCTAAGGGAGATGCGGGCACCGCAATTTTGTAAGTGTAGGGATATGCCGTAGCCGCTCATCCCTGACAAACATCAAATTTTCAAATATTTAGTCTATCTTAGACCTTAAGATAGAAGATCCAGCTAATGTTTCCATTGACCACAGTAGTTTAACGTTTTAGAAAACGTAACATTAAGAACTGTTAAAAAATCTAGTTCAATAAATCGTGTGAATCTATAACTAAACAAAAGTTAATGAAAAGTCCTTCAGCTTCAAACCTCCCACACAGAGCATACCATTTTTGAAATATGGAGGCATTAAACACTGACATTATACTGACATGTCTAATACTTTCAGCATTTTATTTCAAACATTGATATTTTGAAGGTAAAATTTCACACTGGATTTCTAAATTCATATCACTGATATTTTGGAACTAAATACCGTGTCAGGAAATATTTTCAGTAAAAAACTACTTTGAAATTCATTATAAACCGGCCAAACCAATGGCCCCGGACGAAATTCTATCCGGGGCTCCAATCTTCTATACACGGGCTATTTCGAAAAGTATTTTTTTTATTACTTACTTGCTTGTTCCGTATTACGCTTTGTTTTATAAAACGGGCTTTTGCCCAAACACAACCAAAAACGTGGATTTATCTATACATTTTCAAAACATCAAATCTGTCCATACTGGAACAAACATATCGGGATGAAAGAAGAATATTTAGATTATTATCCACGAAAATAGTCTTTTTCAATATATTATATCATGTTTAATATTCACACAAGGAATACTTCTTTTTAAACAATACACGTTAGTTTTAATTATATTCATGACATGGAGATCACCTAAATGATAGAAAAAAACTCAACTTAAACCTGGACCGTGACAAACGCTAACATTGTCGTCTGTGGAAAAAGCAATCGGTTTTTCGTGCTGTTCAGTATCTTACTTTCGTATTTGATTTTGTCAGGGATGAGCGCGAACGCAGATCCCCACACCAATAAATTACGTGCCCGATCTCTGTCGCAGGGGCCAATCTGTCCGCTGTGCAATGGACAGACCTCACCCCTGGGGAAACCGCCATTTTGACCCACGGTATATACCCTACACCAGGTAAGTATGACATTGAAAGCAATCCATTTAGTTTTTTAAACAGTTTTTAGACGAATAGTTTTGAAAATGACTAACTAAAAACACTATACAAATATATCTTATTTGGTGTAACTTAATATCAGAGTATTATGTTTAGATGTCTAACGAGTGAAGAATAACACTTTTCGTATATTGATTTCTTTAAGTGTATTCATTCGAAAATTCAAAAGCGATAAAAACTAAATCTGAATGTATTAATTGGAATAGATATGAGAAGACGCACCCTATACATCAACTGACGTTTATTGTACGTTTTCCGATAGAATTATGTAGCGGTATGTGTTATGTATGACACTAAATACATGTAGTTATGAGATAAGGGAGATAACTCCTATAGCTTTTTTTTATCAATACATCCTTGAAGGTCATATCATTGATTTTTATAGAACTTTCTAGAATTTAAATCATGTATAAACAAATATGTTTGTAAACATGTTGATTTTAAGTAGAGATCTAGAATGATCTATTTCCAGAAAGTTATGTGTGTTTATTTGTTTACTGTTTTTAGTTAGATATTTCTAGAATGTAGAAGGTTCTCCAATATTCTTGAATTACGGTTTAGCTATATATACTCCAGCTGTCCAAGGCTAATCAGAACTGTAATGAGACCTGTAATAAGACATATCAAGAATTGTACAGCGCCATATAAGATTCTATTGGGAGAGCTATTGTGACTTTATCTGTGGATTATTACAACACTTTGTGTGGATTTTTTCATATTGCCTGGAACTTTACAAATCATCGGTGGACATTCAATTTCCTTGTGGATTTGTGATTATTGTTAATTTGAAACCTGGAAGGATCAAGGATTATACCAGGACATTCGCATACAGATAAGTAACACTTTAAATCATCGTACTAGTCTTGTACCACCACCAATTACTTTAGATATTGTAAACCATCTCTGTATATAATATTGTATATATAATTAAATTGTGTTTTGAATTTAGCTGCTGGTTTCTCCTTTCTGTTATTCGTTAATGTAACAGAATTGGGGGCTCGTCCGGGATCGATATTCAATTTGTGAAATCTAACTTTGAAAAATTAATTAAGAAATTTTCAAAATTTGTGTACAAACTTTGAGTTTACATTTGAAACCAACAGCTAGATAAATATGACTACTATGCAGGTAGAACAGTTTGTTAAAGCGCCATCCTGGAAGTTCTTTTGCAAGTTAGTAAGAAGGATTTACTGTTATTGGGGTAAACATTTAGGCCTTACTATCAAAACTAATTTGAGGAAAGCTGAAATTAGGAATGTAATTATAAGATATTTTGTTGACAATGACAAATTTGACTCTAGTGCATTAGATAGTATAGAGGAAACAGTCAGCTCAGAAATTCAAATTAGACAAATGGAACTTGAACATGAAATGAAACTAAGACAAATGGAAATAGAAAAAGAGTTAAGAGAAAAAGAAATTGAAAGAGAATTAAAAGAAAAAGAGATTGAGAGAGATCAGATGTTAGAGCTAGAGAAGCAGAAAATTCAAGCTGAAACAGAACTTAGAATGAAAGAATTAGAGCTAGCTTCTCAAGACAGTTCAAGTAATCTAACTTTTAGGGGTTTACAAGGAAACAGAGGTTTTGATGTCAGTAGAAACATTAGGTTAGTTCCTCCTTTTCAAGAGAAAGAAGTTGACAAGTATTTTCTGCATTTTGAGAAAATAGCTGATAGTATGAAATGGCCTGAAGATAAGCTTACAATGCTTCTTCAAAGTGTCTTGATTGGTAAAGCTAGAGACATTTATTCTTCTTTATCTGTAGATGAGATTTCAAATTACCAAGTAGTCAAGAAAGCTATTTTGAAAGCTTATGAGTTAGTTCCTGAGGCTTACCGCCAGAAAATTTCGAAACTCGAGAAAGAGAGATGAACAAACTCATGTAGAATTTGCCAGAGAAAAAGAACAATTATTTAATAGGTGGTGTGATTCTAAAGAAATTGATGAGGATTTCGGTAAATTGAGGCAATTATTGTTGATAGAGGAGTTTAAACGTTGTGTCCACACAAACATAAAAACTCATTTAGATGAGAGAAAAGTTGAAACACTTAGTGAAGCAGCTACAATGGCTGATGATTACGCTCTCACCCACAAAGGCTCATTTGTTAAAAACAGTTCTCAAGACAAAAACAGTACCACAGGTACTAGTAAATTTGGTCAGCCTAGGAACCCAACCTTTAGTGGCCCTTCTAACGACAAACCTAAATTAGGTGATAAGACTAAGTCTGATTCTAAAACAGATCATAGGGCAGGTGTGGGGTCTCCTTCTGGTCCTGTTTGTAATTACTGCAAGAAAGTAGGGCATACTATGTCTGAATGTTATTCTCTCCAGCGTAAGGAGCAAAGGCGTAAACAGTCAGTTCCTTCTGTGTTAGCTATGTCAAAGCCTAGTCAGAAACTTAGTGATATTGTGGAAGATTCGAAAGTGTCTGTTGAGATTAAGAGCTCAGAGTCTGATAGTGTCTTGGAGAAGTACTCTCCCTTCATTTCTGAAGGTTTTGTTTCACTTACTAGTGATATTACCAACTTGAAACCTGTGAAGATTTTGCGAGATACTGGGGCTTCTCATTCTTTGATATTAGATGGCGTAGTGCCTTTGTCTGAGGAGACCTCATGTGGTAGTAGTAGTGTTTTGCTTCAAGGTGTAGAGTTAGGTTTTGTTAATGTGCCTCTCCATTCTGTGTTTATTTAAAGTCAGACTTGGTTACTGGGCCTGTCACCATTGGTGTTAGACCGGAACTTCCCATAGAGGGCGTGTCGCTCATTTTAGGCAATGACTTGGCTGAGAGAAAGTTAGGGTAGATCCCTTAGTGTCCAGTATTCCAGATAAAACAGATGATGCTGAGTCTATTCAACAGGAATTTCCTGGTATTTTCCCTTCTTGTGCTGTAACTCGTTCAATGAGTAAGAAGGTTTCTGATGTTGCAGTAGTTGAGGATCATTATAGTCCAGGGTTAGGTGACACTTTCTTGGCTCATGATATAGAGGATGTCGGGAGCAAGTGTGATCTTTTGAGCAATCCTGTAGACTTTGATAGTGATAGAGTTGTTCCTAACAAGGGTACTTCTTTGTCTGACATGATGAGCAAATCATCTTTGTCTAGAGAGGAGCTTATAGTAGAACAGGAAAAGATCCTGAAATCTCCTTACTGTGTGGTCGGGCTTTGAGTGAGGAAGAGGCGGAGAAAGTCCCGGTTTGTTACTTCCGTAGGTCAGGTGTGTTGATGCGCAAGTGGCGCCCCCCCTGATGTGTCTCCGAGGAAGACTGGAAGGTTGTCAATCAAATAGTTGTCCCACCGAGGTATAGGCAAGATATTCTGAGTTTGTCTCATGATGTACCTATGGCAGGGCATCTAGGTGTGACCAAGACTTATAACAGGATCTTAGATCACTTCTTTTGGCCCAAGTTGAAACGGGATGTGGCTGATTTTTGTAGGTCTTGTCATACTTGTCAGGTGGTAGGGAAACCTAATCAGAAAATCCCTGTTGCACCTTTGCACCCCATTCCAGCATTTGAGGAACCATTTAGTAGAGTCATTATAGACTGTGTAGGTCCTCTACCCAAAACTAAGTCTGGGAATGAGTATCTTTTAACTATTATGTGTGCTTCCACACGCTTTCCTGAAGCCATTCCACTCAGGAATATTTAAAGCCCCTAACATAGTCAAGGCTTTGGTTAAATTCTTTACATTGGTTGGTCTTCCAAAAGCTGTCCAATCGGACCAAGGTTCGAATTTCATGTCTGGTATTTTTCAACAAGTCATGTACCAGCTCCAGATCAAGCAGTATAAGTCTAGTGCTTATCATCCAGAGTCTCAGGGTGCGTTAGAACGTTTTCATCAGACATTGAAGAATATGATGATGAGATCTTATTGTTTTGAAAAACAAAAGAGATTGGGACGAAGGCATACACATGTTGTTGTTTGGCGTTAGAGAATCTGTACAAGAATCTCTTGGTTTCAGTCCATTTGAACTTGTGTTTGGACATACTGTACGTGGTCCTTTGAAAATTTTGAAAGACAAAATTTTGGACGAAGATTCTAAAGTTAATCTCTTAGAGTATGTGTCTAACTTTAAGCAAAGGTTGACAAGGGCATGTGAACTGGCAAAAGAAAATTTGGCCGTTACTCAAACCAAAATGAAAACATGGTATGATAAAGATGCCCGTGCAAGAAGTTTTGATCCAGGTGACAAAATTTTGGCTCTATTACCAATACCGGGTCAGCCTTTGCAAGCTAGATATTTTGGACCTTATGTTGTTGAGAAAAAGGTCGATGATGTTAACTACATTGTACAAACTCCAGGGAGGCGCAAGAAAACTCAATTATGTCATGTTAATATGCTTAAGAAATATGTAGATAGAGAAGAGAGCAAGACCTCTCAACCTATTGCTACTTTGGCCTCTGTACCATCACAAAGTGAAAGTACAGCTGATATTTGTAAATTAGACTTAGATGGTGGTGTACAAGATGTAGGTTTAGACTGTGGTGTTAAGTTACTGAATTCAGATGTGCTCGCGAACTTGGACAAGAAACTATGTCATCTATCGGAAAAGAACGCAATGAACTTAAAGATTTGATACTTGAGTATAAACATTTGTTTCCGGATACACCAGGCAAAACAGATGCTATCTATCACGACGTGGATGTAGGCGATGCGCCACCTGTCAAGCAACATCCTTACCGTGTCAATCCTTTGAAAGAAGAACACTTAAAGAAAGAAATTCAATACATGTTGGACAATGATATTATTGAACCAAGCAAAAGTGAATGGAGCTCTCCATGTGTTCTGGTGCCAAAGCCAGACAAGACATACCGGTTCTGTACTGACTTCAGAAAAGTAAACTCTGTCAGTAAAACAGACTCTTATCCAATTCCAAGGATTGACTCATGTATTGACAAAGTTGGCAAAGCCAAGTACGTAAGCAAGTTTGACCTGTTGAAAGGATATTGGCAGGTGCCATTAACAGAAAGAGCTAAAGAAGTGTCGGCATTTGTAACCTCGCAAGGTTTGTACCAGTACAAAGTTATGCCATTTGGTATGAAGAATGCCCCGGCAAACATTTCAACGTCTTCTTAACAGCGTGATATCAGACCTGGAAGGCTGTGATGGATACATTGATGACGTCATCAACTACCACGACACGTGGGAAGACCATCTACGCGGGATTCGTGAATTCTTCGAAAGACTCACTACCATGAAATTGACTGTAAACTTATTGAAATGTGAATTTTGTCATGCAACTGTTGAATTTTTAGGCCATGTTGTAGGACAGGGGCAGGTTAAACCTGTTCAGGCCAAAGTAGAATCAATTATAGATTTTCCAGCTCCTGGAGGCAAGAGAGAGCTGATGAGGTTTCTTGGTATTGCTGGATACTACAGAAAATTTTGTCAAAATTTCTCTGTTATAGCAGCTCCACTTACTGCTTTGTTAAAAAAAAAAAAATGTCAAATTTGTCTGGTCAGACGAATGTAAGTCTGCCTTTGAGAAATTGAAAGCCATACTATCAAACTCACCAGTTCTGACTGCTCCAGATTTTAATAAACAGTTTAAACTGTTTGTTGACGCCAGCGATGTAGGTGTTGGTGCTGTTTTGATGCAAGAAGGTACTGAACAAATTGACCATCCAATTTGTTATTTCTCGAAAAAGTTTGACAAACACCAGAGAAATTATTCCACCATTGAGAAAGAATGTTTAGCATTGATTTTGGCCTTAAACCACTTTGATGTGTATCTATGCACTACAGTTGTGCCTGTGTTGGTCTTCACCGACCACAACCCTTTGACATTCATTGGGAAAATGAAAAACAAAAATCAAAGAATTCTCAGGTGGAGTTTGACTTTGCAAGAATACAATCTTGACATCAAACATATCAAAGGGAAAGACAATATTCTAGCAGATGCTTTATCAAGGATTTAAATATTACTTGATATGTCAAGAAAGTTTCCTTTTCAAGAAAAACTTTCTTTTCTTTAAGGAGGGGTGTTTATGTATGACACTAAATACATGTAGTTATGAGATAAGGGAGATAACTCCTATAGCTTTTTTTATCAATACATCCTATGAAGGTCATATCATTGATTTAGGTTATAGAACTTTCTAGAATTTAATCATGTATAAACAAATATGTTTGTAAAACATGTTGATTTTAAGTAGAGATCTAGAATGATCTATTTTCCAGAAAGTTATGTGTGTTTATTTGTTTACTGCTTTTAGTTAGATATTTCTAGAAGTAGAAGGTTCTCCAATATTCTTGAATTACGGTTTAGCTATATATACTCCAGCTGTCCAAGGCTAATCAGACTGTAATGAGACCTGTAATAAGACATATCAAGAATTGTACAGCGCCATATAAGATTCTATTGGGAGAGCTATTGTGACTTTATCTGTGGATTATTACAACACTTTGTGTGGATTTTTCATATTGCCTGGAACTTTACAAATCATCGGTGGACATTCAATTTCCTTGTGGATTTGTGATTATTGTTAATTTGAAACCTGGAAGGATCAAGGATTATACCAGGACATTCGCATACAGATAAGTAACACTTTAAATCATCGTACTAGTCTTGTACCACCACCAATTACTTTAGATATTGTAAACCATCTCTGTATAATATTGTATTTAGCTGCTGGTTTCTCCTTATCTGTTATTTATATATAATTAAATTGTGTTTTGAATTTAGCTGCTGGTTTCTCCTTTCTGTTATTCGTTCATTGTAATGCCCATATTGCATGATCGTAACAGGCGGACTAAATTTAGGATCATTATCTTTTCTCTTCTTGCCTAACTGACTTTTTCGTTTTCTACATTGGCCTCCCCCTGGCACCGCCTCACTTATGGCCTTGAGTTGAGCGTTTCGCCCTGTGGGGGCGAGGAAGGCTCCTGGGTTCTGGCCCCTGGCCGTGACACCATAGTCTATAAAGAGAAAACACACCAAAGTCAAAAAAACTGTGGTAAGTTTCATACTTCCTGACTTAACGCGCTCAGCAATACAGGGAGTTGGGACGACTGGTTGGCCCGTTGTCAGTATTATGTGACCGGGGTGGGGTGTGTTGCTTGGTTGTCCTTCGGCGACATGCTTCAACAAGTGATATTAGCATCTATAATAAAGGGCAACCCCCCAGGGGGGGGTTTTCCACTAATCCAAGAAGACACTACATTAATATACCGCAGTCTTCCACAAAGCACGCACCTCGCACAACATTACACGCATCACACACATGGGAGGCCGTCCTTACAATGACCATTGCTGTTAATAGGACGTTAATTAATCAAAAAAACAAACAATCTACAAATAATGACTGTATGGTGTTAGGTTGTTGTCAGGTCTATATGAAGCATGACTGGCTTGTTGTCGGGTTCTGTGGAGCATGACTGGCGGTTTATCAGGTTCTATGAAGCATGACTGGCTGTTGTCAGGTTCTTTGAAGCAATGACTTGCTGTTGTCAGGTTCTGTAATGCATGGCTGGCTGTTGTCAGGTTCTATGAACGCAATGACTGGCTGTGGTCTGGTTCTGTGATGCATGGCTGGCTGTTGTCAGGTTCTGTGATGCATGATTGGCTGTTGTCTGGTTCTAAGGAGCATGACTGGCTGTTTCTGCTCCTGCTTAGCGTTCAGCATACAGGGGATTGGGACGACTGGTTCGCCCGTTGTCGGTATGTGCACCGGGTGGGGTGTATGTTGCTTGTTGTCTTCGGCGGGCATGCTTCAGTGATATAGCACTGATAAAAAGGGGCAACAGTTCCACTATACAAGAAGACATAAACACGAACGATGCCGCAGTCTACCCAGTACACTCACCTCGCACAACATACAACGCAAACACACCACAGACATGGGAAGCCGTCCTTACATGACCATAAGTGTTTAATAGGACGTTAATAAATCAAACAAAACAAACAAAGCGTGTAGCTGCTAAGTAACCATTTCGCCACAAGATGGACCACAGATCAAGGTCAGCTAATTACATACAATGTAATTTTCAATTTTTGTCAGCACCACACCTCCTCCTTTTCCTATTTTTGTCATTTATCCATGGCAGTTTGTATCCCCACCATTAGACCATATCTGTGCATTATATATAATGTTTTATAAAAAAAGTTTGATTACTCATTTAATGTTCATTTTACATTTCGTTGTTAATCATATATATTATTTATATAATAATAAATAGACATTTTCAATTCAGGTCATTGTAGTTTGTGTTTCCATTTAAAAAGCTCTAGGTTCTACAAGCTAGCCTTGTTGACTTTTGCGTTCCTGTATATAAATGTCCTTGATTTTTATTGCATCTCACCAAAGTTTTCTTATTTTTTGTTTTCCATGCTCTACTCATTTCGACCATTATGCTACAAAATTTTAAAAAAAGAAAACAAGATTAGAAACAAGACAAATCTTTACAAAAACTAAATAGATATAAGCCAAATAAACAAATGAAGGCTGCGTACAGTTTCCAAACCAAGCAATTAAAACCAGAATTTTAACTTTAATGTCAAGAGACATTTTGGCATTAATTTCTTCATTTCCAAGATTTCATGAAAAAGTTTATATGATTGATAATACATGTACCACACTATTCAAAAATCCTGTGATTAGCCTAAATGACTTCAGTATTTTCAACATACATGGTACCCAATCATCCAGACTGTTCTGACTAGCAGAAATAGAATTATTACATCAAAATCATTTGAGAAGCAAAATGATTCAAATGCAGTCATTTCATTGTTTGAAAAAAAAATACTATGGCATTAAAAGTGAAAATTTGCTACATCAATCACATCCATATGCAAGTCATTGCAAAAGGATATGGCTTTGACTGAATTCAAAAATCATCAAGAAATATAAGCAATTGCTATGGGTATGTCTATCTTCCATGTTGAAGTACACATGACCAATGGCGGGATATCTGATACCAATTAATGACTAACATGTATTAATTTTCCGAAATATTTAATCCCCAAACCTCGAGCTATGCTTATGATTTTAACCAAATGCTTATATAGATACTTGATGAGCTCAACACTAATGGATAGCTAACAATTGTTGTCGAAATATCATTTTTGCTGATCATGTTATATTGTTAACTATAAAATGCTAAGATGTTATTTTTTTAAAAAGCCAAATTGATGTGTCTCTAACAAATTAGAGTTACATTCCCCTCTAACCCTAAGGTAGCTAATATCTGATGTTTTTTTGGACTATTTACAGTTTACCAGAAGTTATCCACAATATACACTGTTTATGGCTAAATATTGGGTTGATTACAGGAAGATCTAGATTAAAAAACAACATTTTTTGAGGGGGGAAGAGAGAAATTTATGCTAAAGTTTGTGGTGTATAGTGGGTAATGTGAATCTCCCATGAGGAGTGTGAAATTATCCAGATAATTGGAAATCAGATTACCAAATTCCCTTAGCAAACATTTTTTGTCAGGGGGAGAGAGGAAAAATGAGAGAGAAAGTTTGTGGTGTGAATCATTGTGGGGAGTGTGAGAATACAGAACATTGGAAATCAAATTATTTTTTAGCTCTCCAAGTATTGGAATATTGTCGGGTGAGTGCAAGTTTGTGGAGTGAAAATGAGAGAGAAAGTTTGTGGTGTGAATCAAATATTGTGAGGGGGAGAGTGGTGAAATAAACAGGAACATTGGAAATCAAATTATTTTTTTAGCTCTCTAAGTATTGGAATATTGTGGGGGGTGAGAAAAATGAGAGAGAAAGTTTGTGGTGTGAATCATTGTGGGGATACGGGCGAGTGTGACAAATTTTTAGCTCTCTAAGTATTGGAATATTGTGGGGAGTGATGTGAGAAAAAAATGAGAGAGAAAGTTTAGTGGTGTGAATCATTTGCCGGGGAGTGTCAAATAACAGAACATTGGAAAAGTTTGTCCTTTCAAATGATTTTGCATCATTGCTGTCCAAGTAGCTGTGGAATATTGTGGGGGAGGGAGAGAAAATGAGAGAGAAAGTTTGTGGTGTGGGAATTATTGTGGGGAGTGTGAAATAACAGAGCTCTCCCCAAGTTATTGGAATATTGTGGGGAGGCGTGAGGGAAAAGGAGGGAGAGACATTTTTGGTGTGAGTGAATATTATGCATTGTGGGGGGAGTCAGAGTGTGAAATACGGGTAACAGAACACTGGAAAATCAATTTCAAATTTAAATGAACAATGAAGGGAAGAGCCAAGAGAAAATTGTATTTGGTAGTATGATTTGGTCATTGTGGGGCATGCTTTCCCGAGTTCTAATTTAACTAACTTAAATATGAATTTGTTTATTATATTTCAATTGTATATGTTCAAATGATTGACTGACTGTCAATAAAAGATTAAGTTACCACTAACCAGCATATGATACATACATGTACAATTGTACATGCACATGAAGACCCAATTTCTGAATTAATTTTAAAAGTATTGGTCCAAGGTTTAACCAACAAATTAAAGATTTTACATTATGGTTTATTAACTGTACATGTGAATACTTATATAATCATGGAAAGTGAAGCCTTATTGCATTGATCATTTGTTAGTGAAAAAGTTCCTAACTGAAATCTGCATCTGTTGTTTACTGTATTGGGACCCTGGGAAACCATTAATTTGTGTTCACCCCCATATATTCATGTATATCATATATGTTAATAGATTTATTCTATTTTAACCATCATGTGAATCAGAGACATGCCCCTGACAGAATTTTGTAATCCATCTGAAACAATTTTGGCACATCTGTCTGTGTAAATCTACTGAAATTCAGTGATTTTTAAAGGCCTGAAATAAAATTCAAATGTTTTTAAGACCCCATGTCATTTTTTGTGTGGTTTTTTTTTATATAGGCTACATTATTTGTTAATCAAATTTAAGTGTTTTTCAAAACTTGTGCGGCCCCTGTTATAACATGTACTTCAACATTAGCCTTAAATCTAAAACATATACATTTTTGTACATATAAAGTTGTATAGAAGAAAAACTCACTTTGCTTTTTGTTTGTTTGTTTGTTTGATTAATTAACGTCCTATTAACAGCTATGGTCATGTAAGGACGGCCTCCCATGTATGCGGTGTGTTGCGTGTATGTTGTGCGAGGTGCGTGTTTCGAGAGACTGCGGTATATTCATGTTGTGTCTTCTTGCATAGTGGAACTCTTGCCCTTTTTATAGTGCTATATCACTGAAGCATGCCGCCGAAGACACCAAGCAACACACCCCACCCGGTCACATACTGACAACGGGCGAACCAGTCGTCTCACTCCCTTTTTGCTGAGCGCTAAGCAGGAGCAGAAACTACCACTTTTACAGACTTTGGTGTGTCTCGGCCAGGGGACAGAACCCAGAGCCTTCCTCACAGGGGCGAACGCTCAACTCAAGGCCAAAAGTGAGGCGGTGCCAAGGGAGGCATTAGGAAGGATAAAGTGGGTTTTCTCCGGGCACTCCGGTTTCCTCCCACACTAAGACCCCTCGCGCGCTTACATCCGGGTCATCGAGAGTGATTTGCATAAGTTGTATAACTTGTTTCGTAATCGATGTAAAAGAAATAAAGTTAATATATATAAGGATAAAGTAAGTTAGGAGGAATAGAAAAGATAAGATCCTAAATTTAGTCGCCTTTTACGATCATGCAATAGGGGCAGCAGGTACAATTCTTGCAAGTCTTCCTCTATTTTCGACCGAAAATCAATGTTGATTATTCCACTCAAAAATATTCGCAAATTGGCCCCTCAAATGTTTCGTAGACATGGACTGATTCATATTTCATTTTCTTTGGCAGAACGATGTAATGTCTGACTTTAGATGTAGCGAAGTCAAATACTTCATGGAATATAAGTCTATAGGACAAAGCCAACTTAAAAACTCGAAAGTCGATGCTAGCTTTGAATTTTATCAGAGTTCCATTGTCATAAACAACACCTACAATATTTTCGGGTTCTGCAAACTGTCGTACGATTGCTAACCCTTCGTGGCTATGAATAAAAACGATTCCTATGAAACTATACCTATCCTTGATCAATAACTGATATGACACATGCAAACAAGAGGCCCAGAGGGCCTGTATCGCTCACATGGTTTTTTTTTTTTTTTTTTTTTTTTAATTATCACAAAGACTAATTCGTTTACAATTAGAAAAATTAGTAAAATTGACTCCAAAATTTGTTTAATTTTGAAACACAAACCATATAATGATGCTACAAATACCATACAAATATGCTATCCAATACTATAAAAAGGTTCAGAGAGGAAGTAATAATTTATATGAAAAAAATAGCGTAATTGACCTTTTGGACCCCGCACGTCTAAGGCCCAAGGGGAGTCTGCCCTATACTTTGTACAATTTTAAAAGCGTGATGTCACATCTATAAGGATACTACATATTGCATTATGAGTGCTCTTCCATGCCGAGTTGCAAGTTGACGAAGAAGTCGTTTAATGGAAATAGCCAAATTGACCCCCCTTTTTGATAACCCCACCCCTCAGGCCCCCGGGGGGATCAGCCCATCATTTGCACCAGTTTTGAATCCCCACCTTATAAGGATTGCTTACATTGCATTATGAGCGTAATCCATGTTTAGTTACAAAGAAAAAGTCCTTTATACGCAAATAGTATCTGGGGACTGACACTTTTGACCCCACCCCTCAGGCCCCCGGGGGGTCAGCCCTATCATGTAAAATTCTGTGCACAATTTTGAATCCTTACCCCTATAGGGATGCTACCATTGCATTTATGGGTGCTTATATATATATTGGAAGTCTAACATGCTTAGTTGCAGAGAAGATAAGTCATTTTATATAGACAAATAGCCAAATTGACCCTTTTTGACCATCGCCCCTCAGGCCCCTAGGGGTCAGCCCCATCATTTGTACAATTTTGAATCCCCACCCTATAACGATGCTACCATTGCATTATGACGTGCTATCCTATGCTTAGTTTCAGACGAAGAAGTCGTTTATATGGAAAAAAGGCCAAATTGACCCCTTTTGACCGCCCCTCAGGCCCCGGGGGGTCATGCCCCATCATTTGTACAATTTTGAAATCCCCCACCTTATAAAGATGCTACCATTGCATTATGAATGCTATTCCAATGCTTAGAGTTTCAGAGAGAAGTCGTTTATCTGGTAAATAGCCAAATTGAACCCTTTTGACCCCGCCCTCAGGCCAACCACCAGGATGGTCAGCCCCATCATTTGAAACAATTTTGAATCCCCCACCCTATAGGATGCTTCCATTGCATTTTGGGTGCTATCCATGCTTAGTTTCAGAGAAGAAGTCGTTTAAAATGGATATATGCCAAATTGAACCTTTTTTTTGACCCCGCCCCTCAGGGGCCCCCGGGGGATCAGCCCTATTATTTGCACAATTTTGAATCCACCATCACCCTATAAGGATGCTACCATTGCATTATGGGCTCATAATATATATATCCCATGCTTAGTTGCAGAGAACGAAGTCATTTATATGGAAATAGCCAAAATGGACCCTTTTTGTTGTTTTGTTTTGTTTTAATGGAATTAAGTCCTATTAACACAGCTTATGGGTCATGTGAAGGACGGCCTCCCATGTATGACGGGTTGTGTTGCGTGTATGTTATGGGAGGTGCGTTGGTTTGGGAGGAGTGCGGTAGATATTCGTGTTATGTCTGCTTTGTATTAGTGGTAACTCTTTTGCCCTTTTTATAGTGCTATATTCTCGCCCCTGAAGGCCCCTAGGGGTCAGCCCCATCATTTGTACAATTTTGAATCCCCACCTTATAAAGATGCTATTCATTGCATTATGGAGTGCTATTCCCATGCTTAGTTTAGAGAAGAAGTCCGTTAATTGGAAATAGCCAAATTGACCCCTTTTGACCCGCCCCTCAGGCCCCCAGGACGGTCAGCCCAATCATCATTTGTACAACAATTTTGAATCCCTTAAACACCTATAACGATTGCTACCCATTGCATTTTGGGTGCTATCCCATGGTTAGTTTCAGAGAAGAAGTCGACTTAATGGAAAATAGCCAAATTGACACCCTTTTGACCCGCCCCTCAGGCCCCAGGGCGTCAGCCCCCATCATTTGTACAATTTTGAATCACCACCCATACGAAGGATGCTACCATAGATCTTTTTTGGGTGCTATCCATGGATTTTTTGAAAGTGAAGACTGGGTCGTTTTCAAATGGAAATGGCCCACTTGTGACCCCTTTTGGCGATATATCACCTCTCAGAAGATCAACTGGGGTGGTACTATCAGCCCATCATTTGATTTTGGCTTCAATTCCTCAGTTAGTCGGCCATATGGTTAACGAGCTACAGTCATAATTCAATGTTGAAATCGACCAGCGGTTAGGGCATAAGAAATTCGGCATGTTTGTCGACGGACGGACGAAGGGAATTCGCCACGGTTATGACAAAAACTGTATTCTCACCTTGATCCCGGGTTTAGCCTATTTGAGGCTTTGCTACATCACCTAAATATATATCTCTCACTTCAATTTTTCGCGCAGGTGTTCAAAGTTTAAACTTACCAGAATTCCCAGAAGGGATTACCAAAATGCAAATTAACGGTGCAAAGCAGACTCTAAGAATATACTTTGCTTTACAAGGCACTGTGGGGTGGAGAGAACGATGGGGGAGACGTTGCTTTTCACAGTACTGCCCACCAAACACGATTTACTGGGTGTAGATGTAACCATTATGTTTGCTTACTGGTTTTACAACATAGAGCCTTAAAACTGTTCAACTGGAGATAAAGTTTGACAAAACTCCGAATCCCCAGATTGTCAGTACCTACAAAGGATAACCGACGTAACGATAAAAGCGCATTCGATAGGGTTGGAAGCAAAAAATATCAGAATTGTTACAAATTCCAACATCTCCTCGTAATGTTATGTTAGGTACATCATGACGAGTGATGCATCTAACAATCCACAATTCCAGTGTTATACCTCGTAACATGTTCTACCTCTAACCTTACCTCACTCTCTACCTGTTAAAAATCCTGTCGGCCATTGTTATTTTCCGATTTTGGTCCAATTTAAAGATTACAATAGGATGCCTAACTAGAGCTTCAGGACATACCTAGTTATGAAAGTTGAGAAAGATCCTTCGGCACTTTCTGAGATCTACCAGTAAACAAAACAAGAATTTTTTATCTGACTATACGCAAGTTTGAACGGTGATCAAACTATGGACATGGAAACAGGCCAGCTTTGGTAAATACCCATGACATCACAATACTTCCCCACAATACTGATGCTGGATGTTCATCTAGCTAACAAATGAGCATTCCGGGTATTTTAAACTTACCATGAAGCATTGGACACACAGTGTAAAGCAGATGCTATTTGTGTTTTACCACACTGAAACAACCTTAAAATCCTCTACAGCATCCTCATATGTATAGTTTTTATCTGTTGATCAAGAAGACATCACCCTTTAAAGGTTAAAACTAGCACATGCATTACCATTTTCATAAATTAAAATACACATGGGGAATAAAGTAATATACATCTTAGCATTGTCCAAGGACCTTTCTGGATGTTTCTACATACATTTCCAGTGAAGGGTACAATCAAAAACACATGCAGTATTTGACTCCTATTCATTCCCAAAATTGTTCAAATTTTACACATCATATTATTGTGTGTTTTGAATGCAAGGAGTCTTTACCAAATGAGGGTCACCTACTAGAAACATCCTCGGTTACTTTACATTACCATTATTAATTTGAACCTCGGACATGGCTCTTAAAAGATTAGGTTTGTGACTTGTATATCTAAATAGTTGACTCTTGTTTGTATAGGTATAAAACAATTGACATGTTTTTCTGTGAAATGTACAAGGCACAGTTTTCAACATATGAGTACTCCAAATTAACCCAACCAACGGCAATAGAACATTCCATTTTATGAAACCAATAGTGCTTCAAGTCCATCACTTTGAGCTGCATAACTTGGGGTAAATACACTACATACTCATTCAAAAAGGAAAAACCATTAGTTCATACCTAAATTATGCATTATGACAACTTATCAAAATATGTAAAACCATTAATTTTCATTATCCAGAAAATACTACTTGCATATCATATTAAGTGTCATAACGAGCACCTTCAAATGCCACTGTATAAAAAACATTTTAATAATTTCAAATATACCCCCAATTTCCTGTTAAAATCAAACCAATTACCGTACCAGATCGGCTGGATTATGTTCGTTGGTCACATCCCAACATGTAATAAACATTGAAACATTACAGAGCCTGTGTTTGTCCCATTCACACAAACCAGATATTTTACCATGATGATATGAATAAGTGTTATAAACCACCGGGTAACTCAAGACCAGAGGGATCTTGGCGGCCCACCTAAAAGATTGATCTTATGTCCCTGACCCAAATGAAGAGGGATCTTTTCTCTGCTTTTTCAAACTTTAATACTATCAAAATCCAAGATGGTGGTCGCAAAATGCAATAGGCAGAACTAGGGTCCTAGAGGAACCTACATATGATATTTGAGAACAATCCCTTCAATACTTTCTGAGAAATAGCCTCGGTAACAAACTTTAAACTATCAAAATCCAAGATGGCCACCGGTCGTGGGGCCATCTTGTTGACCGGATCAGTCCCAAAATGCAATATGCACAACTGGGGTCCTAGGGGAACCTACATATGAAATTTGAGAAGATCCCTTCAGTGCTTTCTGAGAAATAGCGGTAACAAACTTTAACTATCAAAATCCAAGGTGGCTACCTGGCGGCCATTCTTGTTGACCGATCAGTCCCAAAATGCAATATGCACAACTGGGGTTCCTAGGGGAAAACCTACATATGAAATTTGAGAAAGATCCCTTTATCCTGACAAATGCTTTTTGAGAAATAGCGGTAACAAACTTTTAACTATCAAAAATCCAAGATGGCTACCTGGCGGCCATCTTGTTGACGATCAGTCCCCAAAATGCAATATGCACGTACCCTAGGGTCCTAGGGGATACCTACATATGAAAAATTTGGAGAACAATCCCTTCTCATACTTTCTGAGAAATGGATCAATAGCCGTAACAAACTTTAACTATCAAAATCCAAGATGGCTGCTTGTCGGCCATCTTGTGCGACCGATCAGTCCCAAAATGTAATATGCAGAACTAGGGTCCAAGAGGAACCTACATATGAAATTTGAGAACAATCCCTTCAATACTTTCTGAGAAAATAGCCGGTAACAAACTTTAACTATCAAAATCGGAAAAGATGGCCACCGGTCGGCCATCTTGTTGACCGATCAGTCCCAAAATGCAATATGCACAACTGGTCCTAGGGGGTAACCTACATATGAAATTTGAGAAAGATCCCTTCAGTACTTTCTGAGAATTAGCGGTAACAAACTTTAACTATCAAAATCCAAGATGGCGGCTGGTCGGCCATCTTGTTGACCGATCAGTCCCAAAATGCAATATGCACAACTAGGGTCCTACGGGGAACCTACATATGAAATTTGAGAAAGATCCCTTCAATACTTTATGAGAAATAGCGGTAACAAACTTTAACTATCAAAATCCAAGATGGCTGCCTGGTGGCCCATCTTGTTTGACCGATCAGTCCCAAAATACAATATGCACAACTAAGGGTCCTAGGGGAACCTACATATGAAATTTGAGAAAGATCCCTTCAGTGCTTTCTGAGAAAATAGCGGTAACAAACTTTAACTATCAAAATCCAAGATGGCTACCTGGCGGCCATCTTGTTGACCGATCATTCCCAAAATGCAATATGCACAACTAGGGTCCTAGGGGAACCGTAACATATGAATTTGAGAAAGATCCCTTCAGTGCTTTCTGAGAAATAGCGGTTAACAAACTTTAAAACTAACAAAATCCAAGATGGCTACCTGGTCGGCCATCTTGTTTGACCGATCAGTCCCAAAATGCAATATGCACAACTAGGGTCCTAGGGGAACCTACATATGAAAATTTGAGTAAAGATCCATTCAGTACCTAATTCTGAGAAATAGCGGTAACAAGTAATTGTTAACGGACGGACGGAAGGACGGACGGAAGACGGACGGAAACGACGGACCACGGATAAAGGCGAATAAATTGATTAAAAGCCCACCGTCTGATGATGGTGGGCTAAAAATATTTATCGTAAGACTCAATATGGAAATTAAGAGTATAAATTAAATTAAGAATTACAAAAAATAAATGATGATATCTTACCAATTTTAGTCTACAATCTTGCAAACGTTTCATTACATTTACACAAAGTTTTAGTGTTTCCACACTGTTTTGCCATTGATTTCATACTCGTCCAAGTATCTTCTCCGGTGTTGTTTATAACACACAAAGTCCTATCACTAAACACACTGTTGCATACTTACTCAACGTTATCGTATAAAACAAAGTCCAGTAATAATTACTAATGCTAAGGGCAATTAATTCCGTAACTTACAGTCAATTCAAGCTGATTTTCTAACCTCGTTATTCATTAAGTTGGTTCAAAATTTACTCAAGTTAATGTGTTCACAAGAATGGATAAAAAGACATATCACAGGTCATAATGACCGAAATTTATTAGGTCTAGGGTGACCATGTAAAAATTTAAAATGTATTGCTTCACGCGTAAATACGGTAATTT
>NW_027188092.1:0-46084 GCF_041381155.1 Argopecten irradians
AATCGTTTCGGAGCACAACTCTAAAACCAGCAGAGATATTTCCATGAAATTCAAACACATTTTTTTATGGTCTAAAGTAGTGCCTTTTGCTATTTTTAGGTTTTCATTTTTGCAAAACCTGTAACCAATGCACAAACATTGCTGAAAATATTGATTATATTTACCAATAAATTTCCGCAGCTTAATGAAAAAATAAAATAACTCAACTCCAAAACATTAGTCTTTTGGTCTCCACGTATAGTATGCATCACCGAATTTTATTGCACTATTTGATGTACTTTTTACTGACCATGTACATTCCTGAAAATGGAGGTTTGTTGTCTATAGTAATCTTTTCCGGAGCACAACTCTAAAACCCAAATTTTTCTTGAACTTAGAATTTTATGTAGGACTTCTAATTTTGATTAGCTTTACTTTTAATTTAATAATGTTATAGACCCAATGATAAATCCTCTTTGGGAACAATTTGAAAACTCCACTGAAACCGCACTTGTTGAAAATCGGCATGTAATAATAGTTGAAGACTTGAACATTTGACTCTCAGAAACCCGTCACATATACTTAGTGATAGTATACGTCCATATTCCTTTTCCAATGTCATACACTAACCTGCACGTGTAGGTCAAACGCGCGCTTTGTCACTAGATCCCGTATGCGTGCTGGTCAGCGATGCGTGCGAAATAGAGCTTGCCGGTGTTATCGATGTATGAAGATCACGATATATTTCTGATCATGATATCGATGCCACTATGATTGAAATGTACCAAGGATTTATAAGTGAGATATACGTCCTTGAATGTACTAATAATTGTTTACGTTCGATCTGGTGACCATGGTATAAAAATGCTAATTACCGATATTATACAAAATATGCCAGGTCCCTATGGTTGTTATTTAGAGGCGCTCAATCATGTAATGATATGAGTAAATTTTTTTTCTGAAAAAAAATACTCGGACTATGCCCATGTTTGTATTCCCACTAAAAATATTATTATAAGACCTAATGATAAGCCGTGTTTACCTATGAATTACGACATGAAAATAAGAGTGAGAAATAGGTTACATAAAAAACTTAAACGTAGCTATCCATTGCTAAATTTAGATAAATTTGAAAAAGCAATAATTTTAAAACGCAGAACCAGGGAATTATTTTTCGCTAATGTAAATGGACTATTAGACAATTTTGCCAAAAACAACCAAAAAGATTTCTGGAAACTTCTGCGTTAATTTAATAAAGGGTTGTGATAGAGTTTCTAATATCCCCATTAAGATATCATGTTAATAATACTATTATGGTAGATAATGAACGAAAAGCTAATGTTTTAAACGATTACTTTATATCTATATCAACCTTATGTGATACTGGTGTTCCCTTACTATATGTTAATACCAGAACACAAAGTCGTTTGGGCGATGTTTTTTTACGCATACTGATATTATCGATATTCTAAGTTCCTAGACATAGGCAAAGCTGTAGGTTTTGATAAAATATTACTGTAATAAATATATATATGTATACTGTTGGTTAAAACATTTCGTGCCAGGTCCCTGTGGACATGGTAAATAGACTTATCTGATTAAAATACTTATAACCACTCCGTTCAAAAGAGGATCTGACAACATCCCATAAGAGGTCATGTTCGCATGACCTTTATACCACCTGTACATCAAATCAAAAGCATTTTCTACTCCTAGCTACATCAATTGAAAACGCCATTTCGTCCCAGTATAAATACACACTTAGCTTTGTTGTGCTCTTTGGGCGAGATGACTATGTATATTAAATAATTCTGACTGTTTTTTTTTAAACTGTTTCGTCCCAAAACAATTCTGGCAGCAGCAATATTTTTCAAAAGGTCACCAGAACGTGACCCCTAATGGGATGTTGTCAGATCCTCTGATCAAACGTGCATAGTGATAATAAGGATCTGTATCTTAATCAGATTGGGACTAGTCTGGAGTAGCTGGGGCTAAAAAGGCTAACTTTGGTCATATTTACTGAGCAATCGGAACTCCTCGGGCATTCTCTAAAGAATACAAATAAAAAAAAGAATATTTTCTCGTTTACGGAAAGTGATGAAGGTTCCCGATTGATTTACTGAGTTAAAGGCCCTCTGGGCCTCTTGTACTTATTATATTTGGTGATTTAATATCCTGGTTGAGGATTATTTTCAGAAATTACCAGAGATTATATAGTACATGTAGTTTGTGTAATACATAAAGGGAGACAATCTGTTCCCACTCTATAACATTAGTCTAGGGGAGACAATCCATTCCTTTATAACATTACCTCCCTTTAATAGATAATGCTTTAATTTCTTTTTTCCTTTTCCCAATTATCATTTCATCTTTACAATATATATAAACATATAATTACATATACTCCTATACATACACTTTTACTCACTTTCACACCCCCATTCAAATTTCTGATTTATATTGGTCAATCAATCTATATCCATCTTTCCATACTTTTGTTAGCCTTCTTTTTTCTTATAAATAATCATAATCTTTATTGTATATTTTCAGAAATATATTCCACACTCATTTGCTTTCATTCTCTTACTCATTCATCATGGTTTAAGATAAAAACATAAGAAACATTTCGTTATGATTTTTAGTTATAATTCTTTAGTATATTGTCACTGTAACTTTTTGTAATATAATTTTTGTGAATTTAGAATTAAGTGTTTTTTATACCCCGCCCAACGAAGTTGGCGGGGTATATACAAATGGGTTCCGTCCGTCCGTCCGTACGAATGGTTTCCGGAGCATAACTCTAAAACCAGTAGAGATATTTCCATGAAACTTCATACACTCATTGGTCTTATGGTCTAGTAGTGCCTTCTCGCTATTTTTAGGTTTTCATTTTTTGCATTTTTTCCGTAACCATGGAAGCATTGCTGAAAATATCATATTTTTGTACCAGGTTTATTCCGGAGCATAACTTTAAAACCAGAAGAGATATTTCCACGAAACTTCATACACACATTGGTCTTAATGTCAAGTAGTGCCCTTTGCTATTTTAAGGTTTTCACTTTTTGCACTTTTTTCTGTAACCATGGAAACATTGCTGAAAATGGCAGATTTTTGTGTAAGAATCGTTTCCGGAGCACAACTCTAAAACCAGCAGAGATATTTCCATGAAACTTCATTGACACATTGTTCTTATGGTCTAGTAGTGCCTTTTGCTATTTTTAGGTTTTCATTTTTTGCACTTTTTTCCGTAACCATGGAAACATTGCTGAAAATATCATTTTTGTACCAGATTCGTTTCCGCAGCATAACTGGAAAACCGGTTGAGATATATGCACGGAACTCCATAGGCACATTAGTCTTTTGGTCTAGTAGTGCCTTTTGCTATTTTAAGGTTGTCACTTTTTGTACTTTTTCCTGTAACCATGGAAACATTGCTGAAAATGGCAGATTTTTGTGAAAGAATCGTTTCCGGAGCACAACTCTAAAACCAGCAGAGATTTTTTCATGAAACGTCATAAACACACTTTATGTAGGACTTCTAATTTTGTATTATGCTTTACTTTTAATTTAATATACATGCAGTAAAACTCAGATATATCAAACTCAATTACTATGAACATTCACTTAATTCCTATGTAACTCGTCGCTGTTTAAAACAAATCAAAAATCGCACTGTTAGCTGCTGAACTTTGTTAAAGCTAAGATCAATTCTGGTATTTTTCAAAGAAGCAAATATTTTTAAAGTCGGTTTCACTTTGTTAAAAAAATATAAATATGTTTGTATATATTCTTCAATTGCAGTTGGGTTTTAAAATACTTTCCCTATACTCTGACTAGCATATAAAATTAATGCATTAATTGATTTAGCTCTCCATTGGCGGGGGATCTGAATGACTATGTCCTTGTTTATGATGGCATCTAGTTTATCTTTATACAAATATCTTGCTATCTATACAGGTGGTCCTGTAGCCTGGAGGCCCTACCCATAATTCCTAGCGGTGGGTTAGGGCCTGGTACACGTCCGATAATGGCGGCCCACATCACCGTAAACAACATGGCGGACGGCAGTAGACAGGTATAGGAATACGATAAAGAAAAGTGTTTTCCGTGTGTTATATTGGTGACATAGGGAAACTGGCGTGCACATGTTTTCTCCATCATCTATTCTAACAGTACAATGTGTTATTTTAGCATGTCATGTGTGATAATGGTAATTTATGATGGATTTGTAACGCTCTGAAGCATGCTGTCGTTTTATACATTTGACAGTTACCAGTAGGTCTTCTTCTTCTTCTTTGGTGAGTCACCAGCCGTCAATAGTGACGATTTTAGGTGAGTGATTGGCTCAGTGGCGTGGGGGAAGGGGTTATATACAGTGCTTTTTTTTTTTTTTTTTTTTTTTTTCTGGTGCTGGAATAGATAAAAGTAGATAGGTTAAAATCATGATAAAAAATGAGGTGTTTATTTGTGAGTGGGGGCTTCAAGGGCTACGTTGTTTATGTTTGCCTTGAAGCCCTCCAGTGTAGTGTTTTTGTACTGTTGCCACAGGGAGGAGATTCCAGTATGTGATGGTGTGTGGGAAAAAGGAGTACTTAAATGTATCCTTTGTGGCGGCGATGTGTCTGTATGCATAGGGATGTGTGTGTCTAGTGCGGGTGTCTACAGGTGTTAGGTATTGTTCTGGGTTGATGGCAACGAGATGGTGTGTGATTTTATATAGGAGGATGAGTCGTGATTGTAGACGGCGTGTTTGTAGTGTTGGCCATTGGAGTGTGTATAACATGTCTGAGACTGAAGAAGTGTTATGATACCTGTTTTGTACATATCTTGCTGCTCTGCGTTGAGTTTTTTCTATTTGTTGTATTTGGCCAGTATTGTGTGGGTCCCAGATAGAGGAGCAGTACTCAAGTTTGGGTCTAACAAGTGCTTTATATGCGTGTTCTTTAATGTGTGGTGAATTGATTGTGAGGTTTCGTTTTAGGAAACCTAGTGTTCTGTTTGCATTTGCGGTGATGTTGTTTATGTGTTTGTCCCATTGGAGGTTGTTTTGCAGTGTGAGGCCTAAGTATTTACTGTGTTTGACGTGTTCAAGTGAGTGGTTATGGAGAGTGTAGTTGTGGTGGATTTTGTTGCGTTTGGTGGTAGTGGAGATGACGTTGCACTTGTCGGGGTGAAATTGCATTAGCCAGTCGTGTTCCCATTGTCCTGCATTGTCAAGGTCGTGTTGTGGTTTCTGTGTGTCTTCTTGTTTGTGTATGGTCTTGTAAATGATACTATCGTCTGCGAAAAGTCTAAGGGTGCTGTGTTTCATGTATTCATGTAGGTCGTTGATATATATTAAGAAAAGTATGGGGCCCAGACAGGTTCCTTGAGGGACTCCGGATGTTACTGGTATTTTGTGTGAGTGTTTGCCCTCAAGTATTACTGTCTGGGTGCGATGTGAAAGAAAATCTGTTATCCATGCATGTGTGTTACCTGTGATACCGTAGTATTTGAGTTTGTACTGAAGGCGTTTGTGTGGTACTTTGTCAAAGGCTTTTGCAAAGTCCATGATTATGATGTCTGTCTGCGTGTTGTTGTTGTGGTTTTGTGTGAGGTCGTGTATGAACGTGGCCAGTTGGGTTTCGCACGATCTGGAAGGTCTAAAGCCGTGTTGTTTGTCGTAAAGTATGTTGTTGTTTTCCAGATGTGACATGGTGGCGCTGGTGATTATATGTTCCATTAATTTGCATGTGATGCATGTGAGTGATATTGGTCTGTAGTTTGCGGGATTGTATTTGTCGCCTTTTTTGTAAATGGGATTGACATTTGCGTGTTTCCAGTCGTGTGGGAAGTGTTCCTGTGGTGAGTGAGCATGTAAATATTTTTGTAAGGATTGGAGCTGTGATGTCTTTGAGTTCTTTCAATATTCTGCCATGGATGTTGTCGGGGCCAGTTGCTTTATGCGGGTTTATATTGTTCAGTAGTTTGTGTATGCCCTGTTGTGTTATGTGGATGTCTGGCATAATTGGGTGTGGTGAAGGTCCTTTGTCAGGTATGGTTGTATTCTGTTCTTGTGTGAAAGCAGACTGGAATTGTTGGTTTAAGATGTTGGCTTTGTCAGTTGTGTCCGTCAATAGATGTCCGTCTTTCCGTAGGGCTGTGATGTCAGAGTTCTCTTTCTTAGTTGTTTTTATGTACGAGAAAAGTTTTTTGGGATTGTGTTTTTTGTTAGGGTGTGAGGATCGAGGTTCGTCTATTGGTATGTCTGTTATCATTTTTTCTAGGTAGTTGAGGTATGCGTTTCTGGTTTGTTTTTGTAGTTCTGATTTTGTTGCTTTATATTTATGTTTGATTTCTGGTTTGGATTTATGCTGTTTGTGTAAGCGTTTGGATTTGTTTATGAGTTGGCGAATGGGGCGGGTTATCCAAGGGAGTTTGGATTTGTGTGTGATGTGCTTGGTGGGTATGTTTTTGTCTATGGATTTGTTTAGTGTTGTTTTGAAGGAGTGCCAGATCTCCTCTATGTTGTCGTTTGATCGTTCGTCCAGTTGTGTATTTAATTGTTCAAGGTCAGTCTTTATGTTGTCCCAGTTGGCTTTATTGTAGATGAGGATGTCTCTAGGTGGTCTTCTGATCTTTTTTAGTCGGACGTCAATTTCGGTGTAAACTATGTCGTGGTCTGATTTTCCTAGTGGTGGTAATATTTCTTGTTTGTTGATGATGGATGGCCTATTGGTTAGTGTAAGGTCTAATATGTGTTCGCCACGAGTGGGGGAAGCTGTCGTTTGAGTGAGAGACTTGTCATTGATGATGTTAAGTAGGTGTTGGTGTAGCTTAGGTTGTGGTGTGCTTGGGGTGGTGGTGTTGGTGTGCCAGTCTATATGGGGTAGGTTGAAGTCTCCACTGATGTATGTTATTGTGTTATTGTTTTGGCCTATTCTATTTATGGAGTCTTCGAGGTGTTCGATTGATTTTCCTTTGTCTGAGGGTGGTCTGTAGTATGCGCCTACTGTTAGGTTATGTGAATTTGTCATGTTGATGTTAATATATATAGATTCGTTGTCTGTGTCTAGTTCTTTTGCATGTTCTGAGTGGTATGCATTTGTTACTGCTATCAGAACTCCACCGTGGCTTTGTCCTTTTTTGTTTGGAGTTCTGTCTTTCCTGTATGTTGTGTAGGAGTGTGATGGGAAATATTCGTGGGATGGGATGTTATTGTTGAGCCATGTTTCTGTACATATTACTATGTCCGGTTTGAGTGTGTGAAGCAGGTGTTCCAGTTCGGGTTTTTTATTGGAGATGGATTGGAAATTAATGGTAGCTATCCTAGTGGGTTTGATGAATCTGTTGTTTGTGTTGGGCGAGGTGGTTTGTTTTTTTTGGTGAGGAGGATGCTTTGGGAGGACCGGGACTTTTAGGGTCATCACTACTGGAGAGGGTGCTTGTATCATGTAGGTGTGAAAATTTGTTTGAGATATCAGTTGGGGATGTATCAAAGAGTGTGGAGGAGAAATTTGGAAGACCACAGTTTAGGCAATCCCAGGTTACACCACTGTGATCCAAGTGCTTGAGTTGGGATTTATTTATCCCTTGGCAGTCAACATGGTACCAAACGTTGCAGGTGTCGCAACACACTGCATTTGATTTCCATGTCACTGCCTTCGAGCATGTGCCACAGGGGTATCTGGGAGTCCTCGGACCGGGGTTTAGTTCAGTAGGTCAATGGCATGCTCGTAAAGTTAACTTATATGGACGACATAGTGAAACTGGTGGACATATATTTACTTCATCACCTATTTCACCAGTGCAGTGCGTTAATTTAGCATGTCATGTCGGATACATATGTGCAATATATACATTATTTATATCGCTCTATGTGTTTTGTTTACTTTTGACAGTTACCAGTATGGCATGTTCGGAACGTTACCAATTATGACAGAGTCAAGTTAAATAACAACCTTTATCTGTGTATATAAGCAAATCGTTTC
Organism: Argopecten irradians; assembly: GCF_041381155.1. Lineage (NCBI taxonomy): Eukaryota > Metazoa > Mollusca > Bivalvia > Pectinida > Pectinidae > Argopecten > Argopecten irradians. The sequence goes on from NW_027188092.1 coordinate 7,950, forward strand.
CTATAAGTGTATAATGATACTATTAGTGGTTCTGGTGGTTCTATCCATGAGGGTACTTGGTTCAATTCCAAGGGAACCTAGCTGTTGTCATTATACACATTAGAATTACATTAATGTATCACCCTTTCCCTTATGTAGAATTCAGATCTATAATATGCCATGCTGGTAACCATTTCATTTTCTTATATGTACTACTGATTATGTAGTGCTCAAGCAAAAGACAACACATTGATTTTGGAAAAACGTCATAGGTAATTTATTATCAACATCTACGGGTACATGTATGTACGTACATGTAGAAACATGTATCACCAGGGGTTATTTTAGTTCTATCCATGAGCGTACTTGGTAAATTTGATCGTTTTTGTGTAAATTAACAGTCAAGAGATACATTGCACAGGCTAATAATTTGTAGCGGGATTGGACTGAGTTGATCATTGGTGACCAGGTAGCTCATGGTCAGTCCGTAGAGCACTTGGCTAGTGTTCGGAGGGTCCCGGGTTCGAATCCAGGTGTGGCCGCTACATTTTCTCATCTCCTCTTACAAATATATGCTGAAGATTTACTATATAGAAAGTTGTGAATTACATTTAATTCAGGATTATTTTGAAATACATGTTGACATACAATGTTATCACATGTCAGCTGACCATGATAATGAGTGAAGTTACACATACAGTATACAGAGTAATTTATCTAAACCGAATGTCACTGTGATCAGCATACAAATGTATAAAGCTGGAATAGCCAGGATTATTCGGGTGAATCAATACCATACAATTATGCTGGAATAGAGAGGGATCCGGATTAAATGGTGGCCTGTTTTGACAAGTTATACACAATCTTCCATACCCAAAAAGTATTATGACATTATAGAACCTATGTTTTTGTTGCAGGCATTTGACCATAGCTATTGCAAAGCTACTGAAAGATGTGCAAGCTTTCAACATCGGGAACTGCATACCTATGCTGTTAATGCAAAGAAATGTACTCAAAAGAAACTGAAGCAGCGTCCAAGGCCAATAATGAGCCCCACTGGATATACACCAAATTCAAAAGTGTTAAGGATATTGATTTAGAGTTTTTGGTTTTAGAGACTCTTTTCCAGATACTGTTTCAAATTAAAAAAAAAAAAAAAGAGTGAGTGTAATATTCATATTTTTTTTTTCAATTATATCATGATATGCTGTAGCCTGTATAGTATATATATATAGTCCCCAGGCTAGGCATGTTCAGTATAATGTAGTTTGGCAATAAAGTTGCATTACAGAGGTGTTTTGTATTGCTCCTTAAAATATATGTATTCATATTATTCTTCTGTCAGTCTATAAAATTTCCATACAGTTAATTTTGGAGTTAAGTTCTCCATGATCTGTTATATAACCAACAGATTGATTCAACATCAAGCATTATAGACTACAAGCTAAAGTTGGGATTCTTAAAATAAATTTTGTAATTCTTCATACAGCACACAAAATCAACATGGACAGAAGAAGAAAAAAAACTTTTGCTGGACTATGGAAGGAAGGAAAGTGACATGGATTGGAAAGCTTGTGTGGAATTCCTGGATTTATAAGATCAGGTTAGACTAGTCTTGGGTAAAACATATACATTTGATGCGAGTTTTTATGAAAGAAAAATTGATTTTTTTCCCGAGCATTGACAAGCAAAAAGTAAAACTATTTAGACCCTTTTCATAAAATCTCATATGAAATCATCATAGACCAATGGAGACTACCATTTTGTCACGACGTTCTCGAAAGGTTACATTATACTAGTGACATATACATCATTCTCGATATTTTAGGAGTTACTATCAATGTCAAAATATCAACCCCTGTACTATGTCAGTAAAACTGGTGACACTTCATCACAGGCTAACAGATACCTCACTTGAAAACCACAGGGAACGGTACTCAACTTCAATACCATACAGTGTATTATTATTCAATTCTTTTGATGCACAGTTAAACCTGTCTATAAAGATCACAACAAAGGACAAGAAAAGTGGTCTTATTTAGCAGATGGTCTTTATACACAGGTTGAATTCTGTTGAAATTGGTCACTGGGGACCCCAGAAAAGTTATTTTATTAATTAGCAGGTGGCCTTTATAAAAATGTGTCCACTAAAGCATGTTTTACTGTACATTAAAGTACCAAACTACCTATCACATCTGTTGTCGCACACATTTTCAGGTTTGCTGTATCATAGTTCAGAGGTGTATTTAACAACAGTGATGGTAACCCTGGAATATTGAGAATGACAAGGGCATAGTCACAGAGAAACAAATTTATAGACAAATTGAGTTTTTATTTTCTAATTTTTAATCAGGAAAGTAGTTACTGTTAAACTTGTACCATGTAATACAAAATTATTGAATTCTTTTGTCTTCTTAACAAAACTTACAGTTGCATCATGTAGGCTCATGTACAACAGGATAAGGTCTGAACTGAACGTGACAGAGGATGAACCTGATGATGGGATGGACTATACTTATGGAAGAAAGGACCACAGATGTCGGTACACAGACAGCTATTTCATTTCCAAAAGACATGTGAGATTACATTTTTAATCCAGTCATGTCATGTAATATTAAACATAATCTGATAGTCATACACAACTGAAATATCACGTAACAGCAGCTTTACGACACGTAATAAAAACTCCAGCTCGACCTTATACCATTTAAGTGTTCTGTTTTGAGCAGAAAATAAAAATACAAAATTATTCTTATAAATGTGATAATTATTCTACGGAACACAAATTATGGATGATATTACCATTTATGTTATCAGAAATTTATGATTAAATGATCTCAGTATAAAAGCTGGCGTTCAATATACATTTGAGAATATATCGTAAACACTGTTTTACAACCATCTCTAAATTAATTAATACAGACAAGTTTACTGATGTTATTTTGGGGTCTTTGGTGAAACAATGACAAGACTCCAACTATGCTTTGCATACAAGTTTATCATTTAAATGATTTACAAATTAATGATTGGAGGTTCACAATTAATGTACATGAATCATGATTGATGTTAATCATTTTTTAATAGTTATTAAATGGTAAGTAAAATGATAAAGAAAATATCCATAATATTTTGCAGACCTGTAAACTTGGACAGTTTCCTTCCAAAGGAGGAGCCACAACAATGGTCTGAACCCGCAAAGGCTATGCTGTATTTTTTGAAAAGTATGCCAGATCAGAACATGGAGCTTCAACAATTATATTCCAAAACACAAAAAAAGCAGAAGTTCTATAAAAAAAACCAGAAGTGTTTTGTCTAACAAATCTTTCAACGAAATGAAAACTTTTAAATGGGAAAATTTGGTTAAGGAACTTATTGAAAATTTTCCACAACTGATCACCATCCTGCTAGCATTGTGTTTGCCAAAGACCAAGTTAAACAACTCACAGGGAATGAATAAAGCTGCTCTATGTATACCCTTCATTTATGCTTGTGCCTGGAAGGCGTATGTCTTGTATGAAGGTATCAAAAAGTCCTATCACCAAACTTGACATGGGACATCTTTTTTCATGGATTGAAAGTCATAAAAAAACAACAAGTTATGAATTAGGTTGAACATAACGAATAAACGAATGTAGCACTCAGGGCCAAAACACGTGCAGAAGGAAGCACAGACCTTAAATTTACTATACGTTTAAAATCAGGTCTAAAATCGTGTCCCCAGTCAAGCTTGCAGTGAACCTCGTCGACAACAATAACTTTCCTTTGGTTGTTTTCTATCAATAATTTTTTTAAGTTTGCATTGTTCAGGATGTTTTCTGGATGAGAAAACATATACTGATAGAATCCAGTTTTCAAATTTTCGACAAACTCTTTATTACAACAGGTAGCTAAGGCTTTGGTGAGTACTATGGCTGATGTTCCAAGTTTGGTTATTTGTTGATCCATGACCACATTTAAAGGAACAATTACAATTATCAAGATGTTAATATTGTGTTTGAGTTTCCATAATAATAAAGGCAGAATTTCATATGTTAGAGATTTTCCATAACCAGTCGGTAAAGTCGCAATTACGTCTCTTGATTCAATATTTAGGATAGTTTCTATTTGAAGAGTTTTCAACATCTTAATGTCAGTGTTGAAAGTTTCGTTATATACATTCAAGGCATCTTCAAGCTGTAAGGAAAATTGACAAAGTATTTTATTATCATTGTATTGTTACTTTGAAGATAAAGAATAGAAATGTTATGATTAATTCTCTTCACTCATGTGTATCAGATGTAACAGAATAGATAAGATAAATAAGCCCAGAATATGTTTTGATAGGTAACTTGTGGATTTGACTTAGCTACCATGTATGCGTTGATCTCCTTCATGTACGTACATACAATGTACCCGTAGATGTTGATAATAAATTACCTATGACATTTTTCCAAAATCAATGTGTTGTCTTTTGCTTGAGCACTACATAATCAGTAGTACATATAAGAAAATGAAATGGTTACCAGCATGGCATATTATAGATCTGAATTCTACATAAGGGAAAGGGTGATACATTAATGTAATTCTAATGTGTATAATGACAACAGCTAGGTTCCCTTGGAATTGAACCAAGTACCCTCATGGATAGAACCACCAGAACCACTAATAGTATCATTATACACTTATAGGAAACGATTTGCTTATATACACAGATAAAGGTTGTTATTTAACTTGACTCTGTCATAATTGGTAACGTTCCGAACATGCCATACTGGTAACTGTCAAAAGTAAACAAAACACATAGAGCGATATAAATAATGTATATATATTGCACACATGTATCCGACATGACATGCTAAATTAACGCACTGCACTGGTGAAATAGGTGATGAAGTAAATATATGTCCACCAGTTTCACTATGTCGTCCATATAAGTTAACTTTACGAGCATGCCATTACCTACTGGTAACTGTCAAATGTATAAAACGACAGCATGCTTCAGAGCGTTACAAATCCATCATAAATTACCATTATCACACATGACATGCTAAAATAACACATTGTACTGTTAGAATAGATGATGGAGAAAACATGTGCACGCCAGTTTCCCTATGTCACCAATATAACACACGGAAAACACTTTTCTTTATCGTATTCCTATACCTGTCTACTGCCGTCCGCCATGTTGTTTACGGTGATGTGGGCCGCCATTATCGGACGTGTACCAGGCCCTAACCCACCGCTAGGAATTATGGGTAGGGCCTCCAGGCTAGTGGTCCTGAGATGTATTGTCTCCCCTTCATTGGTCAGCCAATCAAAAACGTTTTGCAAACTGATCGTCGCCGAGCTGTGCAGGAGATCAAAGGGATCCGAACTATTTACCGTTAAAAGTTTTGCTAAATAATAAGCGGTATCGCTGTAATTGAAATTTATTGATCATTTTACACTTGAACAGCAAGCTGAAAACAGCTAACCGGGTGTCTCTCAATCCATTTGATATTTATTATAATTTAATTATATTGATTAACTATATGTTTCAGTTTTCCCAGATCCATTTGACGACAGGAAAGGCAACATGGTAAGCATCCTTGTATGAAGACGGATGGTTCACCTCCATGAATAGTATACTTGAGTCGTGAAAAACTACCAAGTGCATTTAGGTAAGTATACTCTCACTGTGACAACACCCGGTATATCTGCCAGGTTAATGCATTTTCATCAATTTGTGCGCAAATGTGCCATGCGACATTGCGATAATGTACCATGCGACAGTGTGTTTGTCGCATGGCTCATTGTTACAATGTCGCATTGTCACCCATGCGACAGTGCGACAAAGCCTAAATCAATCGCCATAGATTTCAGAAATATCTAAGTTTCGACTTATCAAATGAAAGGAAAGTCGGCCATGTTGATTGACGTGTTAAGATAAACACTTCATATTTATATTACCATTACAATAATTCTATATTTTCGTCTCTCGCAAATGGTAACCACGAAACGTGGCTGTTGTTAGAGACTATGTCTTTCAGTTTTCCGACAACCGATGACGACGGTAAGGGCAACATGGTAAGCATCCTTGGATAACGACGGATGGGTCACCTCCATGAATGGTATACTGGATATCCGAATGACGACAGGAAGGGCAACATGGTAAGCATCCTTGAGTGACGACGGATAGTTCACCGCCATGAATGGTATATCCGAGACCCGAGTGACGACAGGAAGGGCAACATGGTAAGCATCCTTGGATGACGACGGATGGTTCACCTCCATGAATGGTATACTGAGAGTCTTGAAAAACTGCCAAATGCATTTAGGTAAGTATACTCTTACTGTGACAATACCCGATGTATCTACCAGGTTAATGCATTTTCATCAATTTGTGCGCAAATGTGCCATGCGACAGTGCGACAAAGCCTAAATCAATCACCATAGAAATCAGAAATATCTAAAGTTCTTCTTATCAAATAGAAGGGAAAGTCGGCCATGTTGATTGACGTATTAAAATAAGCACTTCATGTATATATTGCCATTACAATAATCATAATTTTCTTCTCATGCAAATGGTAACCACGAAACGTGGCCGTTGTTGGAGACTATATGTTTTGGTTTTCCGAGACCATAGTGACGACAGGAAGGGCAACACGGTAAGCATCCTTGGATGACGACGGATGCTTCACCTCCATAAATGGTATACTGAGAGTCTTGAATAACTACCAAGTGCATTTAGTTTAGAATACTCTCACTGTGACAACACCCGGTATAACTGCCAGGTTAATGTATTTTCGTCAATTTGTACGCAAATGTGCCATGCAACAGTGCGATAATGTGCCATGCGACAGTGTGTTTGTCGCAACGCTCATTTTTCTAATGTCGCATTATCGCCCATGCGACAGTGCGACAAAGCGTAAATCAATCACCTTAGAAATCAGAAATATCTAATTTTCGACTTATCAACTGCAAGGGGAAAGTCAGCCATATTGAATGACGTTTCGAAATAAGCACTTGAAATATATATTGCCATTACAGTACTGATATATTTTCTTCTCTCGCAAATGGTAACCACGAAAAGTGGCCCTTGTTGGAGACTATATGTTTCAGTTTTCCGAGACCCGAGTGACGACAGCAAGGGCAACATGGTAAAAATCCTTGGATGACGATGAATTGTTCAATTCCATGAATGGTATACTGGAGACCCGAGTGACGACAGGAAGGGCAACTTGGTAAGCAACATTGGATGGCGACGGATGGTTCACCTGCAGGAACGGTATACTTGAGTCGTGAAAAACTACCAAGTGCATTTAGGTAAGTATACTCTCACTGTGACAACAGCCGGTATATCTGCCAGGTTAATGCATTTTCTTCAATTTGTCCACAAATGTGCCATGCGACATTCCGACAATGTGCCATGCGACAGTGTGTTTATCGCATGGCTCATTTTTCCAATGTCGCATTGTCGCCAATGCGACAGTGCGACAAAGCCTAAATCAATCACCAAAGAAATCAGAAATATCTAATTTCCGACTTATCAACTGCAAGGGAAAGTCAGCCATATTGCTTGGCTTTTCGAAATAAGCACTTCAAATATATATTGCCATTACACTAATTATATATTTTTTTCTTTCGCAAATGGTAACCACGAAACGTGGCCCTTGTTGGAGACTATATCTTTCAGTTTTCCGAGACCCGAGTGACGACAGGAAAGACAACATGGTAAGCATCCTTGGATGACGACGGATGGTTCACCTCCATGAATGGTATACTGAGAGTCTTGAAAAACTACCAAGTGCATTTAGGTAAGTATACTCTCACTGTGCCAACACCCATTACATCTGCCCGGTTAATGCATTTTCATCAATTTGTACGCAAATGTGCCATGCGACAGTGTGATAATGTGCCATGCGACATTGTGTTTGTCGCATGGCTCATTGTTACAATGTCGCATTGTCACCCATGCGACAGTGCGACAAAGCAAAATTCAATCACCATAGATTTCAGAAATATCTAAGTTTCGACTTATCAAATGAAAGGAAAGTCGGCCATGTTGATTGACGTGTTAAGATAAACACTTCATATTTATATTACCATTACAATAATTCTATATTTTCGTCTCTCGCAAATGGTAACCACGAAACGTGGCTGTTGTTAGAGACTATGTCTTTCAGTTTTCCGACAACCGATGACGACGGTAAGGGCAACATGGTAAGCATCCTTGGATAACGACGGATGGGTCACCTCCATGAATGGTATACTGGATACCCGAATGACGACAGGAAGGGCAACATGGTAAGCATCCTTGAGTGACGACGGATAGTTCACCGCTATGAATGGTATATCCGAGACCCGAGTGACGACAGGAAGGGCAACATGGTAAGCATCCTTGGATGACGACGGATGGTTCACCTCCATGAATGGTATACTGAGAGTCTTGAAAAACTGCCAAGTGCATTTAGGTAAGTATACTCTTACTGTGACAATACCCGATGTATCTAAAGGTACCAGGTTAATGCATTTTCATCAATTTGTGCGCAAATGTGCCATGCGACAGTGCGACAAAGCCTAAATCAATCACCATAGAAATCAGAAATATCTAAAGTTCTTCTTATCAAATAGAAGGGAAAGTCGGCCATGTTGATTGACGTATTAAAATAAGCACTTCATATATATATTGCCATTACAATAATCATAATTTTCTTCTCATGCAAATGGTAACCACGAAACGTGGCCGTTGTTGGAGACTATATGTTTCGGTTTTCCGAGACCATAGTGTGACGACAGGAAGGGCAACACGGTAAGCATCCTTGGATGACGACGGATGCTTCACCTCCATAAATGGTATACTGAGAGTCTTGAATAACTACCAAGTGCATTTAGTTTAGAATACTCTCACTGTGACAACACCCGGTATAACTGCCAGGTTACTGTATTTTCGTCAATTTGTACGCAAATGTGCCATGCGACAGTGCGATAATGTGCCATGCGACAGTGTGTTTGTCGCAACATTCATTTTTCTAATGTCGCATTATCGCCCATGCGACAGTGCGACAAAGCGTAAATCAATCACCTTAGAAATCAGAAATATCTAATTTTCGACTTATCAACTGCAAGGGAAAGTCAGCCATATTGAATGACGTTTCGAAATAAGCACTTCAAATATATATTGCCATTACAGTAATGATATATTTTCTTCTCTCGCAAATGGTAACCACGAAACGTGGCCGTTGTTGGAGACTATATGTTTCTGTTTTCCGAGACCCGAGTGACAGCAAGGGCAACATGGTAAAAATCCTTGGATGACGATGAATTGTTCAATTCCATGAATGGTATACTGGAGACCCGAGTGACGACAGGAAGGGCAACTTGGTAAGCAACATTGGATGGCGACGGATGGTTCACCTGCAGGAACGGTATACTTGAGTCGTGAAAAACTACCAAGTGCATTTAGGTAAGTATACTCTCACTGTGACAACAGCCGGTATATCTGCCAGGTTAATGCATTTTCTTCAATTTGTCCACAAATGTGCCATGCGACATTCCGACAATGTGCCATGCGACAGTGTGTTTATCGCATTGCTCATTTTTCCAATGTCGCATTGTCGCCAATGCGACAGTGCGACAAAGCCTAAATCAATCACCAAAGAAATCAGAAATATCTTATTTTCGACTTATCAACTGCAAGGGAAAGTCAGCCATATTGATTGACGTTTCGAAATAAGCACTTCAAATATATATTGCCATTACAATAATTATATATTTTCTTCTCCCGCAAATGGTAACCACGAAACGTGGCCCTTGTTGGAGACTATATCTTTCAGTTTTCCGAGACCCGAGTGACGACAGGAAGGGCAACATGGTAAGCATCCTTGGATGACGACGGATGGTTCACCTCCATGAATGGTATACTGAGAGTCTTGAAAAACTACCAAGTGCATTTAGGTAAGTATACTCTCACTGTGCCAACACCGGTTACATCTGCCCGGTTAATGCATTTTCATCAATTTGTACGCAAATGTGCCATGCGACAGTGTGATAATGTGCCATGCGACATTGTGTTTGTGACATGGCATTCATTTTTCAATGTCGCATTGTCGCCCATGCGACAGTGCGACAAAGCGTAAATCAATCACCATAGAAATCAGAAATATCTAATTTTCGACTTATCAACTGCAAGGGAAAGTCAGCCATATTGAATGACGTTTCGAAATAAACACTTCAAATATATATATCGCCATTACAGTAATGATATATTTTCTTTTTTCGCAAATGGTAACTACGAAACGTGGCCCTTGTTGGAGACTATATCTTTCAGTTTTCCGAGAACCGAGTGACGACAGGAAGGGCAACATGGTAAGCATCCGTGGATGACGACGGATTGTTCAATTCCATGAATGGTATACTGGAGACCCGAGTGACGACAGGAAGGGCAACATGGTAAGCATCCTTGGATGACGACGGATGGTTCACCTCCATAAATGGTATACTGAGAGTCTTGAAAAACTACCAAGTGCATTTAGGTAAGTATAATCTCACTGTGACAATACTCTGTTATATATGCCAGGTTAATGTAATTTTATCAATTTGTACGCAAATGTGCCATGCGACAGTGTGATAATGTGCCATGCGACAGTGCGACAAAGCCTTAATCAATCTCCATAGAAATTAGAAATATCTAAAGTTCTTCTTATCAAATAGAAGGGAAGGTCGGCCATGTTGATTGACGTGTTAAAATAAGCACTTCATATATATATTGCCTTTACAATAATTATATATTTTCTTCTCACGCAAATGGTAACCACGAAACGTGGCCGTTGTTGGAGACTATATGTTTCAGTTTTCCGAGACCCGAGTGACGACAGGAAGGGCAACATGGTAAGCATCCTTGGATGACGACGGATGGTTCTTATCAAATAGAAGGGAAGGTCGGCCAAAACTACCAACTGCATATAGGTAAGTATACTTTAACTTACATAATTGTAAAGAAATTATTCTAAATAATGAATGTTTATCATTTTTTTGCAACTATACGTCATTCGAGAACTCGACATGCGCCATGCGACAGTGTGTTTGTTGCATAGCGCATTGTCGTACTTGTCAAATGACATATTGTCGCACTATCGCATGGCATATTGGCGCACTGTTGCATGAACCATTGTCGTATTCATTGACGTTTCGAAATAAGCACGTGATATATACTGCTATCACGCTAATTATATACTTCTTTCTCTCGCAAATGGTAACAACGAGTCGTGGCCGTTGTTGGAGACTATGTTTCAGTTTTCCGAGCCCCGAGTGACGACAGGAAGGGCAACATGGTAAACATCCTTTAATTACGACGGATGGTTCGCCTCCATGAATGGTAAAAAAGAGTCGTGAAAAACTACCAACTGCATATAGGTAAGTATACTTTAACTTACGTTTTTGTAAAGAAACTATTCTAAATAATGAATTTTTATCAATTTGGCATGCGACAACTCGACAATGCGCCATGTGACAATGTGTTTGTCGCATAGCGCATTGTCGGACTGTTGCATGGCATAATGTCGCACTGTCGCATGGCGCATTGTAGTATTGATTGATGTCTCGAAATAAGCACATCATACATACTGCTATCACACTAATTATATACTGCTTTCTCTCGAAAATGGTAACCACGTACGGTGGCCGTACCATATGTTTTAGTTTTCCGAGACCCGAGTGACGACATGAAAGGCAACATGGTATGCATCCTTGGATGAATACAGATGGTTCACCTCCATGAATGGTAAAATGAAATCGTCACGAACTACAAACTGCATTTAGTTAAGTATAAAAACGTGACAAACATATATCCAGAATATCTGCTCATATTAATTGTAAAGACACTGTTATAAATATTGAATTTGTCTCACTGTCGCATGACATATTGGCGCACTGTCGTATGACTCATTGTCGTATTCATTGACGTTTCGAAATAAGCACGTCATATACACTGCTATCACACTAATAATATACTTTTTTTCTCTCGCAAATGGTAATCACGTACGGTGGCCGTTTTTAGAGGCTATATGTTTCAGTTTTCTGAGACCCGAGTGACGACCGAGAGGGCAACATGGTAAGCATCCTTAGATGTCGACTCATTGTTAACCTCCATGAATGGTAAACTGGAGTCATGAAAAACTACCAACCGCATTTAGGTAGGTATACTTTGATTTACGTATTTGTTAAGAAAGTATTCTAAATAATGAATTTTTATCAATTTTATCGACTTTTCGCCATGCGATAACTCGACAATGCGCCATGTGACAATGTTTTTGTCGCATAGTGCATAGTCGGACTGTTGCATGGCATACTGTTGCAATGTCGCATGGCGCATTGTCGTATTGATTGATGTCTCGAAATAAGCACATCATTCATACTGCTATCACACTAATTATATACTGCTTTCTCTTGCGAATGGTAACCACAAGAGGTGACCGTACCATATGTTTTAGTTTTTTGAGACCCGAGTGACGACAGGAAAGGCAACATGGTAAGCATCCTTGGATGACGACAGATGGTTCACCTCCATGAATGGTAAACTGAAATCGTCACGAACTACAAACTGCATTTAGGTAAGTATAAAAACGTGACAAACATATATCCAGAATATCTGCTCATATTAATTGTAAAGACACTGTTATAAATATTGAATTTGTCTCACTGTCGCATGACATATTGGCGCACTGTCGCATGACTCATTGTCGTATTCATTGATGTTTCGAAATAAGCAAGTCATATATACTGTTATTACAATAATTATATACTTCTTTCTCTACAAATGGTAACCACGTGGGGTGGCCATTTTTGAAGACTATATGTTTCAGTTTTCCGAGACCCGAGTGACGACAGAAAGGGGAACATGGTAAGCATCCTTAGATGTCGACTCATGGTTAACCTCCATGAATGGTAAACTGGAGTCATGAAAAACTACCAACTGCATTTAGGTAAGTATACTTTAACTTACGTAATTGTAAAGAAATTATTCTAAATAATGAATGTTTATCAATTTGTGCACCTATACGCCATGCGACAACTCGACAATGCGCCATGCGACAGTTTGTTGCATAACGCATTGTCGTATTTTCGCATAGCATATTGTCGCACTATTGCATGACCCATTGTCGCACTGTCGCATGACACATTGTCGTATTCATTGACGTTTCGAAATAAGCACGTCATATACACTGCTATCACACTAATTATATACTTCTTTCTCTCGCAAATGGTAACCACGTACGGTGGCCGTTTTTAGAAACTATATGTTTCAGTTTTCTGAGACCCGAGTGACGACAGAGAGGGCAACATGGTAAGCATCCTTAGATGTCGACTCATGGTTAACCTCCATGAATGGTAAACTGGAGTCATGAAAAAACTACCAACCGCATTTAGGTAGGTATACTTTGATTTACGTATTTGTTAAGAAACTATTCTAAATAATGAATTTTTATCAATTTTATCGACTTTACGCCATGCGATAACTCGACAATGCGCCATGTGACAATGTTTTTGTCGCATAGCGCATTGTCGGACTGTTGCATGGCATAATGTTGCACTGTCGCATGGCGCATTGTCGTATTGATTGATATCTCGAGATAAGCACATCATATATACTGCTATTACATTAATTATACACTTCTTTCTTTCACAAATGGTAACCACGTGAGGTGGCCGTTTTTGGAGACCATATGTTTCAGTTTTCCGAGACCCGAGTGACGACAGGAATGGCAACATGGTAAGCATTCTTGGAGACGACGGATGGTTCACCTCCATGAATCGTCACAAACTACAAACTGCATTTAGGTAAGTATAAAAACGTTAACAACGTATATCCAGAATACATGCTCAGTTTAATTGTAAAGACACTGTTCTAAATAATGAATTTGTATCAATTTGTGCGACTATACGTCATGCGACAACTCGACAATGCGCCATGCGACAGTGTGTTTGTTGCTTAGCGCATTGACGTATTGTCGCACGACATTTTGTTGCACTATCGCATGGCATATTGACGCACTGTCGCATGACCCATTGTCGTATTCATTGACCATATCAATATAAACTACTATCACACTGATAATATACTTCTTTCTCTCGCAAATAGTAACCACGTACGGTGGCCGTTTTAGAGACTATATGTTTCAGTTTTCTGAGACCCGAGTGACGACAGAGAAGGGCAACATGGTAAGCATCCTTAGATGTCGACTCATGGTTAACCTCCATGAATGGTAAACTGGAGTCATGAAAAACTACCAACTGCATTTAGGTAGGTATACTTTGATTTACGTATTTGTTAAGAAACTATTCTAAATAATGAAAGTTTATCAATTTTATCGACTTTACGCCATGCGATAACTCGACAATGCGCCATGTGACAATGTTTTTGTCGCATAGCGCATTGTCGGACTGTTGCATGGCATAATGTTGCACTGTCGCATGGCGCATTGTCGTATTGATTGATATCTCGAGATAAGCACATCATATATACTGCTATTACATTAATTATACACTTCTTTCTTTCACAAATGGTAACCACGTGAGGTGGCCGTTTTTGGAAACCATATGTTTCAGTTTTCCGAGACCCGAGTGACGACAGGAATGGCAACATGGTAAGCATCCTTGGATGACGACGGATGGTTCACCTCCATGAATCGTCACAAACTACAAACTGCATTTAGGTAAGTATAAAAACGTTAACAACGTATATCCAGAATACATGCTCAGTTTAATTGTAAAGACACTGTTCTAAATAATGAATTTGTATCAATTTGTGCGACTATACGTCATGCGACAACTCGACAATGCGCCATGCGACAGTGTGTTTGTTGCTTAGCGCATTGACGTATTGTCGCACGACATTTTGTTGCACTATCGCATGGCATATTGACGCACTGTCGCATGAGCCATTGTCGTATTCATTGACCATATCAATATAAACTACTATCACACTAATAATATACTTCTTTCTCTCGCAAATAGTTACCACGTACGGTTGCCGTTTTTAGAGACTATATGTTTCAGTTTTCTGAGACCCGAGTGACGACAGGAAGGGCAACATGGTAAGCATACTTGGATGTGGACTTATGGTTAACCTCCATGAATAGTAAATTGGGAGTCGTGAAAAACTACCAACTGCATTTAGGTAGGTATACTTTGATTTACGTATTTGTTAAGAAACTATTCTAAATAATGAAAGTTTATCAATTTTATCGACTTTACGCCATGCGATAACTCGACAATGCGCCATGTGACAATGTTTTTGTCGCATAGCGCATTGTCGGACTGTTGCATGGCATAATGTTGCACTGTCGCATGGCGCATTGTCGTATTGATTGATGTCTCGAAATAAGAACATCATATATACTCCTTTCACATTAATTATACACTTCTTTCTTTCACAAATGGTAACCACGTGAGGTGGCCGTTTTTGGAAACCATGTTTCAGTTTTCAGAGACCCGAGTGATGACAGGAATGTAACATGGTAAGCATCCTTTGATGACGACGGATGGTTTTCCTTCACGAATGGTAAAAAAAGAGTCGTGAAAAACTACCAACTGCATATAGGTAAGTATACTTTAACTTACATAATTGTAAAGAAATTATTCTAAATAATGAATGTTTATCATTTTGTGCAACTATACGTCATTCGACATCTCGACATGCGCCATGCGACAGTGTTTGTTGCATAGCGCATTGTCGTACTTGTCAAATGACATATTGTCGCACTATCGCATGGCATATTGGCGCACTGTTGCATGAACCATTGTCGTATTCATTGACGTTTCGAAATAAGCACGTGATATATACTGCTATCACGCTAATTATATACTTCTTTCTCTCGCAAATGGTAACAACGAGTCGTTGTTGGAGACTATGTTTCAGTTTTTTGAGCCCCGAGTGACAACAGGAAGGGCAACATGGTAAACATCCTTTAATGATGACGGATGGTTCGCCTCCATGAATGGTAAAAAAGAGTCGTGAAAAACTACCAACTGCATATAGGTAAGTATACTTTAACTTACGTTTTTGTAAACAAACTATTCTAAATGATGAATTTTTATCAATTTGGCATGCGACAACTCGACAATGCGCCATGTGACAATGTGTTTGTCGCATAGCGCATTGTCGGACTGTTGCATGGCATAATGTCGCACTGTCGCATGGCGCATTGTAGTATTGATTGATGTCTCGAAATAAGCACATCATACATACTGCTATCACACTAATTATATACTGCTTTCTCTCAAAATGGTAACCACGTGAGGTGGCCGTACCATATGTTTTAGTTTTCCGAGACCCGAGTGACGACAGGAAAGGCAACATGGTAAGCATCCTTAGATGACGACGGATGGTTCACCTCCATGAATGGTAAACTGAAATCGTCACGTACTACAAACTGCATTTAGGTAAGTATAAAAACGTGACAAACATATATCCAGAATATCTGCTCATATTAATTGTAAAGACACTGTTATAAATATTGAATTTGTCTCACTGTCACATGACATATTGGCGCACTGTCGTATGACTCATTGTCGTATTCATTGACGTTTCGAAATAAGCACATCATATACACTGCTATCACACTAATTATATACTTCTTTCTCTCGCAAATGGTAACCACGTACGGTGGCCGTTTTAGAGACTATATGTTTCAGTTTCTGAGACCCGAGTGACGACAGGAAGGGCAACATGGTAAGCACACTTGGATGTGGACTCATGGTTAACCTCCATGAATGGTAAACTGGAGTCGTGAAAAACTACCAACTGCATTTAAGGATTGAATCTTGCTTTGGTCAATTTCATGGGGTGATGAATTGAGTTGCTCTTGAAACAAATTGAATGACCTACTGCGAAGTATATAGATAAAAATGGTTATGGACCAGTGGAGGACTGACAACCATCGCGAAGTTATGATTGGATACGTAATAAACACTTGGAATATAACATATGATGAGTACATAAATAAAAATGGTTATGGACCAGTGGAGGGCTGACATAACCATCGCGAAGTTATGATTGGATACGTAATAAACACTTGGAATATAACATATGAGGAGTACATAAATAAAAATGGTTATGGACCAGTGGAGGGCTGACATAACCATCGCGAAGTTATGATTGGATACGTAATAAACACTTGGAATATAACATATGATGATTATATAAATAAAAATGGTTATGGACCAGTGGAGGGCTGACATAACCATCGCGAAGTTATGAATGGATACGTAATAAACACTTGGAATATAACATATGAGGAGTACATAAATAAAAATGGTTATGGACCAGCGGAGGGCTGACATAACCATCGCGAAGTTATGATTGGATACGTAATAAACACTTGGAATATAACATATGATGATTATATAAATAAACATGGTTATGGACCAGTGGAGGGCTGACATAACCATCGCGAAGTTATGATTGGATACGTAATAAACACTTGGAATATAACATATGAGGAGTACATAAATAAAAATGGTTATGGACCAGTGGAGGGCTGACATAACCATCGCGAAGTTATGATTGGATACGTAATAAACACTTGGAATATAACATATGAGGAGTACATAAATAAAAATGGTTATGGACCAGTGGAGGGCTGACATAACCATCGCGAAGTTATGATTGGATACGTAATAAACACTTGGAATATAACATATGATGAGTACATAAATAAAAATGGTTATGGACCAGTGGAGGGCTGACATAACCATCGCGAAGTTATGATTGGATACGTAATAAACACATGGAATATAACATATGAGGAGTACATAAATAAAAATGGTTATGGACCAGTGGAGGGCTGACATAACCATCGCGAAGTTATGATTGGATACGTAATAAACACATGGAATATAACATATGAGGAGTACATAAATAAAAATGGTTATGGACCAGTGGAGGGCTGACATAACCATCGCAAAGTTATGATTGGATACGTAATAAACACTTGGAATATAAAATATGATGAGTATATAAATAAAAATGGTTATGGACCAGTGGAGGGCTGACATAACCATCGCGAAGTTATGATTGGATACGTAATAAACACTTGGAATATAAAATATGAGGAGTACATAAATAAAAATGGTTATGGACCAGTGGAGGGCTGACATAACCATACATTGTTTATTGAATCTTGATATGCGCTTAATTGCTGATGTCATTTTGCAATATGGCCAATATATACAGGCATACTCTACTACAAAATTCATGTACATGTATATCATTTACGAGATAGACTGATGTCTAACAGTTTCTGCACGCATACAATAGACAGTACACTACATTTGTAACACACCAAAAATAACAGGTTGAATATGTGTCAGTTTAACGTAATATGTTCATTTTTCATCTTTTCAATTGAATATTGTTTTCATTTCCATTAAAATTGTCGTCTCTTAATAAATATTGCTATTGTTGGATTGAAAAAAATCAACAGACTGAACTCAATAGCAGTGACACGTTTTTGTTCATTTTTTTAAATGATGGAGACAGTTTTCCCCAACTCCTACTAACAGCTGCAACATTGCACCAATACTCTTCTCACTTTTACATACCTAAATATAAGTACATGCAGCTACCACACAAACGCTTTAACATATTGTGTCTTTGTAACTACGAGGGGGGGCCATTTTCTGTAAGCCTGTAACAATAACATTGCAAGATAATGGATTCAAATTATTCGATTTTTCTATTTATTTTTTGCCATTCAATATATAAGGAATTATCTGTTAAGAACTGTCCTTTATTTCCTACTTACTAACAGACATAACAATACCATATGTCCTGTTAATGACCAAATGACATGATGACATGCTAAATTAGATTTGATGTTCGTACCCAATCCTTGTCCCTGACTGCCGAGGCCATTTCATGAGTGCCTCCCCTGCTGTGTAGATATTAATTGCTTATCTCCGATATAATATTTGTGTTTTGATGGAAAAGATCTTAATTGAGGTTTGCTGGCTTCTGTCAGTCAAGTACCTTTATATCACCCTACACGACACTCATTAGTGTATCTTTTGACTTAAATACTACTATACCGTTTTATATTCTGGCACATTTTAACCTGTACAATCATGCAACAAACACACATAAACATAGGGTGCAATTGGAGGGCCTCCACGTGGCGCACCTGGAAACACTGGACATTTAGACCGATACAGATTGTCTGTAGCGTTTTTTTTTGTCAAGTGGCTAATCTCCATAAAATAGTCTTCAATTTTCCATAAAATGTATTTTTTTGACTCGGATCTGTACATTATAGCTCGTTTCCCTTCATTTCATCTGTGACATTCCTTTACTTTAATTTTTCTTGAAACTGGGATATGATTTCCTAACATAATGAAAAAGCTCCAAGAGTTATCTCCCTTTCGCAAGTCTCTTCATTTAATCTGCGACACTCCTTCAGGTGTCGCCCCACTAGTATGAAATGAGAGACGTAAGGTGCGATAACAGAGTTATCATGTTAACACGACAACGTTTACCTACCAACACGCTTATAACCGCAAGTTAATTAATAAGGAAACTGACAGATTCTTTGTAACGATATTTTAAAGTTAAGTAAATCCTGGCGTGATCTATCGACTGAGATAGATGTTGACTCTGCGAAAATTCATTTGAGGGAGAAATTTTGGGTCAAACAGGCAAAAGTCGACATTTTCATCGCTAGTTTCTGTTTAATTAGTTCTAGCAAACAAACACTCATAGTTGACAAATTGAGATTTTACACATTAAAAGTAATTCTGAACAAAACGGTATTTGAAAATGTTATAAAGAACAGACGGTCTTGGAAATGAGTGGTATTTCACAGGTTCCCAGTAAATTTCCACGGCAGACGTGATATTTTGGGACTTGGGCCGCGCCTTCCTTCAAAGCTATTCTGACCGATTGGACCGACGAGTGTGCCATTCACAAATTGGTCGTATTTATAAAAAAATATCTGTTTATTCTATGATATAATTACTTGAATTTATAAAACATTTTATAAGTCTTGCAATGATATCCAAAAATTACAGGAAATTATCTGGACCTACATCTTGTGAGGAGACCTTCTCATAGCTCTCAATTAACTGTTTGGCAAAGATATGGCTACCTCCACAAGGACGGTATGGTTATCTGATGGCGGAGAAGACAAGCATCTGCATGTAGCCTGTAACAATGGAGAAGACATGAAGACTCGAGGGAAGAAAAAATAACAAACACGAAGCCTTTGATACCATAATGAGGTAAGCCAGATCTGCTACAACGATGAGGAATGGGTTAGGAAATATGGAAATTACGATAATGAAGGAATGTCAGAGAAACAAGGTACTGATGAAAATGGAGGGAACATGAAACTTGTGGAAATGAACATGTTTGATGAAAAGTTTTAAGTCCAATTATCAGACACATTCTTCAGTTACAAAATGATTCAATACACGAAATAGTCATAGATGATGTAACAGAAGTCATTGATGTTGGAATCATTGTAATGAATACCTTTCAGTTGGCATTCATAGCCAATCAGACGACCATCAGGATAATGACAACCATCAAGATAGTGACGACCATCAGATGGCAGACATTCCTGGATAGTGACTAAAATTAAAATTGGTACTTTCCCAGGTATAATATGTTTTTGAGAATGAACGTTTTGTGTTATTTCTGTAATACTCCAATATTTAGTAACAGTGCATAGCACTTGTTGTTCGACTTGTTCAAGCTGTGTTTAAACAAAAATACACAGTGTATTACTTGCAGAAATGTTTCATTTCATAAAAAGTGTTATAAGTAACCAATTTATGTACTTTTTACTTGGCAAAAGTATCTGGCCATGATTTATAAGTCAAAAACGGCAAATCAAAGTGACACACATGTAAGCAGCCATGTTGGTTTTCTAAAAAGGAAATGGTAATACTTCTAATGTTATTTTTTTCGAAAATATTCTCAAATTAAGTAAACATTAAGATATGGATATATTTACTTTTTTATTTAATTTTTTCTTTGAAGAGACATTGGTAATTTTAGTAATTAATATATGAATATAGAAATGATTAATTTGATTAAGAAACGGCACTTAGATTTTTACTGGATTTATTAGTGTTGAAATTGTTATTTCAGAAATAAGAAATTTGAAATAAATTTACTTCAGTTATTTCAGGAAAATACGTTATTCAACTTATTGATCTTGAATCAACTTTAAATATCAAAATACCACGACCGTTGTCTCTGCGCCGGTTTCTGTTACTTCTGTTCCGGCTCCCTTTGCCACGATTCCTCAAGGGCCATACCAGATATACTTTGGGTCTGCCCCTTCGATGACTGTTCCTCTTCTGTTACAGATACCTAGTCCAGGTCAGCAGTTTGTTCCGATACCAATACAGCCATCCCCGCCTCAACAAAGTCCTGTCCAGGTGGTTCCTCAAAGTGCTATTCCGACTCAGCAGTTCGTCCCTATACAGATACTGCCATCCCCTCCTCTACCAAGTCCTGTCCAAGTGGTTCCTCAAAGCACCACTCCATCTCAGCAGTTTGTCTCGATTGTACCACAGGAATCCACGATGTCGCGTCTACCATCACCACTTCGTCCGTCACCATCCAGCCCTGGCCCATCGCGAAGCAGCAACTCGTACTACAAACGTCAAAACGAAGAGGTCGAGAAAGGCAGGGTTGTGAGGACTGCAATATTATCATTTGAAGAATGGACAGAGACGATGAAGGCTAGAAGCTATTTTACCAGAGAAATCCCAAGATTTAGGGATCCCTGATCTCCGTTTACATATACCAAGTGCTGAACAACAAGGCACGAGGGGGGGATATAAATATTTTAATGCTGCCTAGCAACATTGCTAGAAGGTCCCAAGCCCTTGAAAAAGCAGAGGGGAAATATTTGTATTCACTGAAAAAACCCCAACAAACACTGTGATAAATCGTGTAGTGTCGATAGCAATTCCTATGGTGAAGTGGCTATCACAATTGTCACTAAGTGGCAGCAGGAGACCCGGGTTCGATTCCTGGTGGGAATTTCAGCACAATTGGTTTGTTACAGCTTTTTTGGTCATATTTTGATATCTCGAGTCATAATTATATGAAGGATCATTCAAAGATAAAATTCTTGGTTCATGTTGCGAATTAAATTGTGTAATTGTATATGATATTTTCATTTTGGGGTCATTTTGCAAATTAAATTGCGTAATTTTATGTGAAATTTGCATCATTTTTTTCTTTTCATTTAAAAAAAACGAATAAACACTGTGAAAGACCATGTAGTGTTGAAAGCAATTCCTATGGTGAAGTGGTTATCACAATTGTCACTATGTGGCAGGAGACCCGGGTTCGATTCCCGGTGGGAATTTCAGCACAATTGGTTTGTTACAGCTTTTTTGGTCATATTTTGATATCTCGAATCATAATTAGGGCTTTTCACCACAGGGCTTTTCACCATGTGGTGAAAAGACCTATTGTTTTTGTTCTGTTTTCTAGCTGGAGTTCGGTTAAAACGGCCCCACTGCAATAACGGCCCCAGTTAAAACGGCCCCAGTCGAAACGGCCTCACTTTTATGTAGGCAGATATAAGACAAAGCTTATGACGGAACACATTGAGATTAATTAAAAGTAAATTTAAATGAATGAACATGTTTGTTGTCTATCTTATTAAAGATGGTTGGTTAGGTTAATACTGTATACCTACATATACAAGTAAATGATGTTTCAAATGATGATTTTTTTTTTACGTTCACGATCTCTAGCAGCGTTTGATAGATCTAATATTCAAGTAAGAAATCAATTTGAAATGTCTTCAAAATACTTTTAGTATTGATTTCTCGTCGATTCATGTATGGTTGAGACGAAGATATTGTTGAAAAGGGAAGTGCTAGCATTTAACTGGGAAATTACTTGTACTTGTTTACTTGTGTACTTGATATTTTGACAAACGAAAAATATTGAGAATGCAGTTAAAGTAATAAATATATTCAAATCTTTAATTATTGTAATTTTTTTCAATATGTTCAGTGTGTTGATTATATACATTTGTCTTCTAAATGTTCACTGTAAAATATGTGGCAAGTTTTGCTTGTAACATTATCTTACAAAACGAATTACATGTAGCTCACATATCAGTATCTAAGAAATTACAAGAAATAGATTATCTTTCTCATTAATTAAATAGAAAACGTCCAAATGATAGTATGTGAAACATTTTGTTAAACTATTAGAAATCAAATGTACATGTGTCAAAAATTTAGTGAATTTGAGCAAATGTTTGTTCTTAGTTATGAAAGACGTTAAAATAAGTTTTAATTATGTGAATTATGATTACATGTACTGAAATTTCGAAGAGAACGGCTTGAGTTTTACATGAGACCAACAGAATGTATGAGGCAGAATTGAATTGTATCCTTTATATATAGACATGTATTGATTTACTAATATTCATGATTTGATTTGTTCTTTCCCGTACAGTTTACCGTAATTTTGTGGGATATCAGCGCCTTTACAATTACACCGTATACACTATATAATTACCATATAATTAGGTATACACTGACCACGGCTAATTCATCTTGTGGTGACAACTGTCAATCATAACTTGTTATGGGTTCAGATTCTCTATTTGCTTTGGGTTTACAGTGACGATATACGCCACACTCACACAACTTTGATAAAAACATACATTCTTCATAAAATTGAAATGTATTGTAGTAGAGAAAGAGAGCACAAAACTTGAAAACTACAAAGATTATTTTATTCTTTTATATTTTGTGCATTTAGTAATTGAGCATTAAGTAATTGAACCAACTTAAACATGTTGGAATATCGGACAAAAAAATGGTTTTCTAATATGAAATCTTCATACACTTTGCACTTTTAAGGAAATAAAATTCAACCCTCACTATCGTTATTGCAAAATGCAATATTCTCCTTTCTCTTCTCCTTTCTATATATATTTACACCTTATGCAGATAACCGAGATGTATGCAATAATAAGATGTTTGTATGAAGTTAATTCGAAAGTATTTCCAGCAAAAGCCATCTGTATTAATGTTTTTGTTTTTTTACCGAGGCTATGGAAAAATAAAATTAAAGCTTTCTAATGGAATATGATTGTGTCTATGACCCACAGTCCGTTCTTAGTCTCCGTGATAAACACGTATATTTCATTGACTATATTAAAAGACTAAATGTACATCGCTAGAACCGTGACCAATTTCACGGCTATTTGCGTCCAATTTGATCATTCGTTGATCTAATAATAAAATATCAGAAACAAAAGTATCCATAATTTAACATTTATTCTGCCAAAGAAATGTTTTACAGAGGTGTATAATTTACAATGGTAGTGTTGTTAGAATAAATAGTTTCCAATTTGAAAAAAATACGTTGTACAAAAGAAAGAACAAAACACAGCAAGAAAACCTATCAAAGATATTAAACAATTTCACTGTAACAAGCATTGTAGAATATTTAGGCATAAATTCTACATGTATAATGAAATGATTAGTTACAAATTAGTGCCGTCAAGGATTTATATGTCTCATATACGTCCTTGGTGCCGTGTTTCGTATTTTTCTATCATTATAATGTACAAGACAATATATATAAATTCTTATAAATAAAATAAACAAAATCAACGCTGAATATAAGCTGAAATAAACATGTGTTCCTTTTTACGGGCTTTTGTATCACCATTAAGTTGTTGCTTGTGCGCGGCGACATACCTTTGATGGGTGTGTAGGTCATTTCCGTCAACTTATACCATTTTCACTACGAAATTACCTTTATTTGATTGGAAAATTTTTTAATGTTATTTGTAAGTCATTATACCTAAAGGCTAATAAGAACGTTCCTACATATACCGCCAAAATCATGTGAAGGTTCGATACGTTTTTAATCTTCGGTTAACTTAACAGTTATGTCAAAGTTTCATGTATGAAATCTTAAATGTCCGAAAGAATTACTCCGGGGTTGTTTGACTTATATATCTAATTACGCATATCCAATGGACCGGATCGTAAAGCATAAAGAAAACGTAAACTTTTTATCATATGTACAATAAATTGGAACCTGTTTTCCATAGGGTTTGGCCTAAGGGTTACCCGTTTATAACTGATCAAATCCTTAATATGATCTTGCTCGGAAAGAAGTATTAGCGGGACGTATAAGTTACATAGAGTTTATTAACACGAACTGAGCAAAAACCACATTAATGTTTTTGCTGAATTCAAAAAAAAACTAATCGAATTTGTCAAACTGATAAATCAAATTTTATTCATTTTCAGTATTAGATATAAGCTATTTAATGTTGTAACTGTCAAATTTTTACGTATCTTGTTAATACTTTTGAAACTGTTATTTTTTTCTATTCTTACGATCGACGTCCATAAAACTTTCATTAATAAAAAAAAGATCTCTGTGGCTATGTGAGCGGTAGTTTGTAAATAAACCTCAAATACAGTTGTGCAAAATCATCCAAAAAATTAAGTCTGTTTTTTTTTATTACATTTTTCACTTGAAAAGGAAAAAAATTTCCTCGCCTTTCCCTTAACTCCATAAAACTTATTGTCAACGTCTTCCATGATTTATTAAAATTTTATAGCAACCCTTAGGTACTAGGGTCGATTGCCATGTTAGTTTTTTTTTGAATTAGTGAATTTTAATTAAGGCATACTCGGAAAATTAACAAAAAACTTGATAATATAATAAACAGGTAACTTCCTGTTAATAAACAAAAACTGTTCATTAAGGGGTCATTACCATCGGTTTAACAATTTATACCCATGTATCATGTACAGCTTTTACAGACGTAAATGGTTACCTCAAATGTCATTTTACCGGCAATATCCGGTTGGTAAGCAAATTGCACATGGTTTGAATACAAAACTAGCAGTATTTCTACCTTACACCATATCATTGTAGTCTGATTCATAAAGAAACAAATGTTTATAATTTATTTAGTCTATCAAGCTGGAATGCAGATTTGATGGTCATTACAGTAATTCCTATCAACATGAAAACCTTATATACCTAATGGAAAAATCAATTACAGCAACCATGTATGGTAATTTTGGGTTTTTGACTTTTAACATTGAAATAGCATGTACCGAATAAAGCCAATCAGAGACAGTACTGTTTCTTTTTCAAGATCCACCAAAACAGGTGCCGTGTCAAAAAATTAAATTTACCATTGCAATCACTGTCGGACAACTTGTAAATCTTGGTTTAACAGTCACTGTAAAACCAATTAGTAAAGGCAAATTCGGAGTCTAAGATTTTGAAATCTAGTTTTTGCAATGACGTAATTCATTTAATGGTCCTCTCAAAAAACAACATTCGTTTAAAAAGGATTTTCCAAAAGGCGGAAAAACTGTACTCGACCGGTAAGCCGACAAACCAATCAGGTATCGCCGGTCATGGAGCCCAACCTTGACAGTGGTCCATGTGCGGATCAAACCACTAAATGTTAGGTAACCCAAACACTAAGTTGGCTATCAAACATGTGATGAATAGTTTCCTGTAAAAATGTTACCATGTAATCAGTACGGTATAGTATAACGCCAATCTTCGATGTTTGTCCGTTTATGACCATTTTTGTTAGGTGCCTAAATCAAAAAGGGGTATATATTACAATAAACTTTTACATAGATTGCTTGCCGTATAAACCACTCTTACAAAGTATGAGTAACAGACCATTTATTAGTATCATTACATAGTTATCAAAATCTTACTTTATAACTGACCGTATAGAAGTTAATTATAATGATTTAGTCCATTAAGTAAAATCAGTATTACTTGAAAATGCATGTCAATTATGCTGAAATATACATCCAATTAAAGCCCTCATTTATGAAAAGCGTTACCAAGTCAAACTTATCTGCCCAATATTTAAATCATCGTAATGGGGTCATGTTCATAATGGAACACCTTCAGAATAAAAATGTGATAAACAGTTTTGAACAAATATATTATAAAACACTTGTTACAGTGCAATTTTGATACTACCACATGAAAATCTGATATTTAATTAACATAAATTCAACGAAAAAATTAGCCACATGTTAATAAATGGATGATGGTAAACAAAATTTTTAGGAACAATGTTAACGACCTGTTTTCGAAGATCAAAACTATTGATATTATTAACCGTGAAACAAGCAAAAAATTACAACTTCATGGTCATTTATTATGGGGCATATTATGATAGAAACCTTTAAATAATGAAAAAATGAATGAACATTTTCGACATATCGTAACCGTTCCTTATATACACCTAAATCAAATCAGAGCAATTAAATGTATGCCCTTATGTGCCCACGCAAAAAGCCCCTATAAAAACGGACCATTTTAAATATTAGAAATGCCTTTGCTGACAATCATGTTACAATAATTTTTGGAAAATTTCAAATCTTGAAGTGGAGGAATAATTCCGGTTTAGCTTCGTTCAATGGGGTCAACGGTTTTAAAAAAGATGATTTGAATTACCGGTTTAATAACCAGACGATGAATAAAACCAACAATAGGTCTTTTGACCTTCGGGTATAGACCTACTTAATTAAATTAAACTGAAAATAGGAAGCATGTTTCATTGACATAATATCAATTTGCTTGTCCTATTTCCATGACGATTGACAATAGCCTATAAATAAAATGTTGTTGTGAAGAACAGGAATTTCATCCAGATAATACAATCTTTTACCTTATATTCTGCAAACATTTAGTAGCTACTTTACATCATTATAAAAGGATGGAATTTACATTTTTAGTGTCATCTTAATAAATAGTTGGGAAACCCAGCCATGGGAATGACCTTATTGTTACAAAAAAAGAACAGTCTTCAACACAGTCAA
Organism: Argopecten irradians; assembly: GCF_041381155.1. Taxonomy (NCBI): domain Eukaryota; kingdom Metazoa; phylum Mollusca; class Bivalvia; order Pectinida; family Pectinidae; genus Argopecten; species Argopecten irradians. The sequence goes on from NW_027188092.1 coordinate 35,760, forward strand.
ATACTGAAATAAATTGTAGTGCATTTTGATCTATTTTTGTTCATTGCTCAAGCAACGACTTTCAATTCCTCTAATAATAAATTCTAACACACTTAGTATTAGATACAATTTGGCCTTAAATGCATGCTGCTAGGATGCGAACTTATTAAGGGCTACTAGAAGCGCATGAAAATGTACAGAATGTTACCTTGACTTTAATTCAAGGTCAAAACGCTGATATAAAGCTGAAATAAACAAACTTTTTTAGAACAATTTTTTGAAGGACGAGGGGTACTGATCACAAATTTGTAAAATGCTTGAAGGCCTAGCGTTTGACTTGGCCGACCAACCTTCGTTTTTAACTAGGTTTTCCTTAAGGGTCAAATAGGATTTAAATCCCTTTAACAAATTCTTGTCAATAACTAACGAACCTAACAGATAAAAATGAGTAGATCTAGAGAAATGAGTGATTGGGCCCGTGAACATGCTGTAAGGGTGCAAGATACCAATGATTTATGTTCAAAGTTAAATGATGATTCTTCATGTTTCCAAGTTATGGGTTGACATATGGTAAAAAGATTTATTTTTTTACCTTTCATTTGCAAGTAGACAACCGAAAAAGGCCTGTTATCATACACGTTAGGCCAATGGATATTATATTGACCAGGTGCCAGGCATGCTCTGGATTTGAAGGAACATTCCAGTCAATAAAATAGCCTTCAAGAAATAAATGGACAAATTTATGACCTTCATGTCAGGTCAAACTTGATTTAGGCTATTATTTGATGACTTTGCGGCAACACAAAACAAGTCAAAACCAAGAAGCAATGTGGATTTAACATTATTAACTACAATTTAATGCTCGCAAAAGGACTTACCTAGTTTTGTTCAAATCATGATTACCACACTTGCCCATAGCCCTTCATTAATCAACCATGAGGTTTATTAGGCAAAAATTGTTAGAACGAAAACTCAAATCGGTTCGAAGGCCCCGGCAGCAAAATACTTTATTCCAATTAAAGGAAAACATTGATAATTAGGGCTATACCAAGTTTGTTCAAAAATGACCAACAGCCTCCTTCCCCATTAAAAAGATATGAGAAAAAATGGGCCTTAATGAAATTATTCTATGCTTAAAGGACCTTGAATTATCGAATTTTGTTTATAATAAAAATAAATTACCTAAGTCATTCACATAAATGGGTCAAATTATGGCTAACAACCAAAATTCTTTTTAGAATAAGGATATGTTGTAAAGGTTGCCAATAAAGCCGTACAGATGAACGACATATAACCCCATTGTAATCGATTTACACTAGAATTATGCATTTAAAGCCAAAAACTTTATTCAAAACCAATGAAATTTAAATTTTCACAGTTTTTATTTCAGAATGGAAGTAAGTTTGAAATTTGCACCTATGTGGTAATTTTCAAGATATGTCTTTACATTGATCAGTTTCATGCACAGATGGTAAGGCACATATAACATACCATAAACGTTTGATTTTAGGTGGCATTCATGTGATCAGGAGCCTATTGGCACCAGCTACACTATCGTGTATGACAGCTTATGAACGGAATCAACCTGAGAAACAATGTATTATCAACTTGGACTCAAATGCACGAATCTCATTTTTGTTTAGTAAAGCAACCAATGATTTTGAGTCACATGACAAACATTAAGTTTTTTTCAGTGTAAGTCATCAAAGTCCTTCGGTATGTAAAATATCGGAACTCCCAACATTTTATAGTCTGGTTCAATAAAGCGAAATAGAAATTTTTTCCTTAATTTCCCTTATGTCAAGTACAAGGCATTCAGCGTACCCACTAAAAAAGTGGAATTCTATCTGAAGGTCAATCTATTTGAAGTCACCAAAATAGTAAAATATGAAGCCAGAAGTTCGTACTTGGAGATTGGCAATAATTTCTACTTAAAGTAGTTTCGTCACTATACACGTTGTATTCACCGCTCTCACGCGCACTTATGTTAACAAAAACAGAAAATGCTAACATTGGGGAACGTTTCGCATTTGCATGGGAGTAATAAGTGTGTTTCGGAAAATGTTGAACCGGTTTAAATCTATGTGGATCGAGCAAGACCTGAAGGTTTTGATCCATAAAGGATACCAAGTATTTGTTGATCAATCCCCGTAGGACTAGGAACCTGCCAAATTAACCCAGTTGTGATTAACAGGTCCTCGGACAGTATGCTTAGCAAATCCGCAATGTACATAGACGTTGAGAAAAGTATTTTAACAATGCCATTAAGAAAAGAGGCCGGATAATATTGTGTTGGGGGCATGGCGAGCGATTTCCATCTCTACTTGGACCGGCTATTCGTTTTGTCCATGCAGGTTACTGATCACAATCGTCTCTTGTGGATTATAAATAACGTTTAGCAACAAGGCCCAGTTTTCAAGGACCTTCTGTCTAATGAAAGGATGCAGCTACATAAGTAGACTACAATCCTCAGACTTGTACTTCTGGTTTAAAGAATTTGAAGTACGTGTACATAATAGGCCAATGAAAAAGTTTGAATAGGAATGCGTCCTGCAGACTACAATTCGCGACACCCCAATTGTTGGAAAATTAAACGCAGGTAGCATCGAGACTCCAAAGATTGCTGACCGTTAAACCATCTTAATTTGTCATTGAGTGACCATGTGATGATAAGGGCAATGAATTGTATGTAGAAAATTAGCTGTCATTTCTAGCATAGGATGCAACTTAATCCAGTAAGTTATTGAGAAAACTGTTGTCCTGGCAGATGGAAAAAAGATTTTTCGGAACTCTGCTAAAAGACACAATTTGTGACCCTTTTGCGCGATAGAACTCACCGAGTTACTTTCTACATGGTCACATGGAAGTCACCTGGTACAGCTTACAATGTCGCGAATAGTAATATGCCAACAAACTTTCAGCAATCGTGGAATTGACATTTGTACATGAAGGTCATCCCCTAAGGATGTCGCTGAGCTAAAAACTAAACAACACTCCTAAGATCTGGAGAAAGTTGATTTTCATCCAGATGAATATAACGAGCATAATATGCATGAAAATATCTAATAAATCATTAATTAATTCTGCCTGCATGGAAATTTCTAGTACGTAACCCCAATATGACAAACGCGTCACCGTTAAAGGCCTTAACGTCACTACCTGCAGTCGACCTTCGTGAACACACGTTTGATGTCAGCCGATTTCAGTTGATCTCAGTATCCAAACAGACTCCAGAGATATCAAAGATCGACTTTGTTAAAACATTAATACTATACTCACGTTTCCCTATTAGTCGAAATAATTGATCGACGTCAGCAAGTGTGTCATTCCAAAATTTGACAGGTTTTCCAGAGATAAATGAAATATAGATTTTTGTAAAACCTGTCAAACAATGTATGTTATCAAAGTGATGAATTAAAACATGTGTCATAAGCACAGTTTAATCATGTTTTTATAAATCATCGTATAACAAGCCTTGTATCCTCAATGGCTGTCAAGGGCAACTGGTAGAAGATGCTTGAACTGAATTTTATCACACGCGCACAAATTTTTTTTCAAGCTGCAAGCGAACTGATTTTTTCAAACTATGAAGCAGGATATGATTGCAAATTCTCCGAGAAATTAACCGCGCTACGGGCCGCATATCTATCAACAGGGATTTCTCCCGCACATGGCACTCATTACGGAAGACTAGGATGCGAAATAAGCTTCCAGAGCATGCGGACAAAGCACCAGTATGCTTTAGACATTCGTCATCAAGTTGAATGGCCCAAACAAAACAAATCGACTGATCTAAACTGTAGTTGCTAATCCACCAAGTGGTGTTCACTCAAAAGACGATATGAACCCGAGACCACGTTAACTACATAACAAAACGAGAAAACAAATTATTCTACGCCATATGATCTCCTACTCCAAATGAGGTATTTAAACACAAATTACACAAATCCAGAACTGCAACGGAGAGGTACTGGTACCCAGTGAACATAGGGAAAAAATCACAAGGGAATTCGTCTGTGGACTTCTGATTAAGAAAATTTGTGCATTTTGAAGATGATAATGGATCCGAGAGAGTATATTGCCGTGTTCCGGACGATTTGATACTAAATTTCAGAACATGTAATGAAATGTTATGAGAACAACAGACAACCCATGATGCAACGATGCTAGACCATGCAGAGATAATGACTAAGATCTAATAAGTCATTTCAAAGACACAATTGCACAGGTCCTGCAAAATTGTTCCATGAAGACTAAGATTTCGATCTGTACTGCAGTCCACCTACAAAGACGTGCAAATTACGTAATTTGATAATGGATCTATGTATATGTATATAGTGACCGGGACCTGGTAAATACGTACCAGCACGAGTGCAGTACTAATCCACGGTATTTTACCCATAAGGTAAGATGGTAGAATACCTAAGCCAATTAATTAGAATTTAGAGTTCATATTTTTACAGTACCCTAAGTTTAATCTGAGTTTTGCTACAATTCGGTGTGTTTAGCCAGTGAATTAGAGACAGAGTTCACACATAGACATGGCACGTGTGACAACATGATTTCAAGTTCATAATTCGTAAAGGATGGCAGATGGTAATGTCCATGGCCTGTTCGTTTATAGTTTACCAAGCATAATAATATATTGCGAAAAAGGAGATGGATGTTAATTCCGTATCCGGAATTAGCCCGGCCACCGGATCCTCATAAATGTAAAACTATCCCAACTTATGTTACAATCCGGTCATGTATACGCGGCTGTCCTGTGAATACAGTAATGACGACCATGGGCATTGGTTCCCGAGGCTGAGTCTTCATGGTATAATTTATTGAAAGAACATCACCAGTGCAATGTCGGGTACTGTAACGGTGAGATCATTTCCAGTTGCATACTTTGACGGCTACATATTACGTCGAGATTAATTTGCGATCGGTTCATCTCTCATACATATCTGAGATATCGCAGCAAGTGTCGTCATCAATAATCCACATAGCTACCGATCGGCCATCCTTGTTGGAAACGCTGACTCAGTATGCAAAGGAAAGCATGCTGAAAGCAGTATTAGGGATGCTATCAAAAGTCATGCGAGGACCACAATAGATGCTCAAGGTCTGCTTTACAAGGTACCAGGTCTTATGACCATGTGAAAATTTGGCCTTTAGCCCATATCACAGTTTTAGTTCTCATCTGTCTCGAATATAAATTAGCTCTGATCGTTGCACTTCTGAAATTGAGGCTGCACGTGCAACATGTAGTCAACATTGACCAGGTCCTTTGTCCTCAATATCGTAATTGCCGATAAAATCGTGTTTGTATCATAACCGAGTTATTGATGACGTATCTCAAGATTCTTCAGTTTTAGAACGATACGCTGAAGATGCATATGATAGTATGGTCTTACATTACGCGTCGATGCTTGTCATTAGTTCGTCTTTGGGGACAATGCATCTTGGAGATGCTAAAATGTGTACCCCCCTAAATGTCGGCCGATGCAGATTGATTACACGGCAACTGCATAGTTAGTGCCGCATTGCAGACCAACATTCGACCGGTATTTTACAATCAATACAACCTGTATCGATTCTTGGCATCCAGTTGGAGTCCCTTTGCCATTCTAAGTGTGGCGAGTAAGTCCAGGGGAAAGGATCGGTTAAATAGGAAGCTTGACAGAAGGCTACATTGTAACTAACCAGACATTATATGTGTCTCAAGTAGAATAATTATAGTAACAAAGCGAAGATCAGGCCCCGGGATAATAATAGGTCTTGCTGTGCTTGATATAGCAGGTAGCGGCCAATGCATCAGCCGCAGATTCATCCAAACGTTTCACGATTCATATGACTTAATTGTACTCCTGATCCTTAGACCCTTGCAGTTCAGAGAGGGTCATCGCTTAGGATTTGCCACGCTCAAGTGTCTGCTCGAACTAATTGAATCACGTCATAGTGCTTCACATACACGTCTTAACATTTTAGGAAAATAACAAGCATTCGATTTACGACGAAGATCAACCTGTGAGAGAGTGTGTCGATCCTGCGTTCATGTACTTTGGGCCATTCACGGTATCCATTCGGTGGCTCGGGTATATGCCAGTCGTATTGGAGTGTTCTATAGTTCTCTATGTTTAACGAATGTGCGTTCTCTATTCCGAAACGACCTCGCTATGTCTGTGCCCCTAAAATGTTCCCACACCCAGTCAGCAACTGCAACGAGTCTATAGCTGTTCTAAATAGGTCTGAACTACATACTTTAAAACAATATTTCTTTGATCTCAATAGAACCCCCGATAAAACTACCAGTGGAGTCAACATCAATTATTGGCTCAACAAACAGTACTGGACTGGCGCTAGACCAGTCACATCGAGATGCATGTTCGGGACTATCAGAGGTGTATGTATGTCAAATGTCCGAATGCTCTACATATTGACATGCTTGTTCATTACAATGTGGTTTTTCTAGACACCAGATGCATCTGTTACCTAAAATTTGGTAGAGAAGATACCGTTTTTGTCTAATGTGATAGAACATATATATCTAAGAATATTATAAATGGACCATGGACCAATGTTTACCGTTGTTTCTCGACGAACTGTCCGAGTAGGTAGGCAACGTCAAGAATGAGATAGCTGATTTGAACCATGACACGTACTTAGACGTGTGACGCATTCTGGGACGACATGCAGTGTTTGCCTCGGTCAGAAGTCTGGTATTATCGGCGCTACCAATCTGTTTAGTTCAGGGTGAATCGGATAGATTATGCACTATGTTCTCATCTTGGTGTTAGTTAAGGCCTCATGTCTATCATGCTCAGTGTTCATATTGATTTAGCCTAAGCAAGTTAAATTTTAAGAGATATGTTAGACAACTTTCCATCGTATCTCATCTCTGTTCCTGATAAAGGATAGGTGATAGTATGACGTTAAGGGTCCCTTAGTTCGACAAAAAAGATCAGTCTCTGTTTATGGATCATCTAACTGTATCTATCTACATAAATGATCTACATAGCGCACGCAGACAGAGAGAACAATCACCCATCGCACCTAAAGAGCTCTCCAGCATGGCAGATCGAACTCTAGACTTTCGCAATATGGTGCATTTCAATTGGAAACCGACAGCTACTTTCGTCTGTGTGTTTAGTTTTACAATCAGATATATACGAGTACTTATGCACTTCTGTGTAGCATTTTCTCAACTCACTGATGACTAGTATCATGCAGTTCTAGTTTATCTCTCAAATTTCGTCATGCCCAGTCTCCAAATTACAGTCATACAGAGGTATGTGCTAAGTATGTGTCTATGCATATAGATTTAGAGTAGCTATGTTATTACAGCTCGAGCGAAGAAACATACAATAGTCTCACTCTGCCAACATGGACTAAAATGGTCGACCTTATTACTGTTTTCAATCAAACTTCTCGCACTTTTCGACACAGGTCTTGCTAGCATCGTAGATGAAATTTTAAGCCTCATCTGTTAGTACGTACAGAAAGTATAGCTGTAATAAGGTTCATTGTCAAGTGTGATGTTCTCGCATCTCGACCATCCACATCATATCAATCTTAGTAGGTCGTACCACCGTTGAGTCCTAAACAATAGTATCATGATGTGTTTCCATCATTGGCGATGAATTGCAATAGCTTCAATTGACTCCATAGCTGTTGTCCATGCCTATGTAAACCGTGATGATTAAGTTGAGTGACCCATAAGATCAGAAGATGAGCTTACTATACACGCGGTAAAGTTACTATGGTTCTTTTGATGTACACGTCCATCAGACTTGTATGATACCAGTATAAGTACCAGATAGTGTACTCCTATTCGTACAAAGCTCTAGTAAAGTGCATGATAGATAACACTTCAACGTGTTGTGATACTAGCCTTACAGGGTTCATAAGACATTGTCTAGATTTTGTCTTTGCTTTCGTAAATCACAATTTGCATTGAACGAGTATTAATGACTTATCGAGCTATCCTTGAGCAGAAGATATATAACCTCTCCAATGATCCTCATGTTCTCCGATATATAGCTGACCAGAGTTCTACATCAAGAGTTAAGCCAGATGTATCAGTGATATCCAGTTAATTCTGCTATATGACGCTTTACTGACATAAAATCTCACAAACTGATAATAACCTCTTTAACTTTAAAATTCTCCATAGATTGAATACTACACTTAAGATTGACGCAAAACTACGCCTAAGAGTAACGTGAGTCTATGCGTGTTACAATGATGAACTTAAATCTGTCTTGTAGTCGTATGCTTCTCACTAACCATCGGCCGCACACATTTTATTGTAGTTGAGCATGTGTTACTCTGTTATATAGCTTGTATTATATCTGCCATTATAAGTAAACTATGATGATAACAAGAGTATATTGGGTCCCTTTGCTTAAATAAATGCCCGCCACCCCCCCATACATCTTGTTCAGAGTCTTAACAATGTCTCTCTTCAGACATACGTTTTATTGTAGCTTTAAAAAAGATGTACTTTCCACTCCCCCCCCCCCCCCCCCCTTGCAATGAAAAACTGGTGATACGATGTATTTAAAGAGATCTTAGGTCGACGTCCACGTACGTTATCTAGTCTGGGCGTATAGCATTAACTGAGTAGCAGACACGTGGAGGATGACCGGATATGGTATCAAGCACTTGCTAATTCTAGAGACATGAATCTTACAATTCAAGTAGCTCAAAAGTGTACTATAAATAGCATGAGCCTGAGATTAGACTTAGTGAAACGTGTATGGATAGCATCGTTAGGACTAATCCTCGCTATTGTACAATTTTACTTTTCCATATATTTATTCGTTAAGGTACCGTGTTATCTTACTCATTATCTCAGTTTTGTTCATTAACTTACATGCAAAAACCAGAAAGATAGATTAAATTTTTCGTAGATAAGACAGAATCGATGATGTAGTGTTTGATTTACGCACTGGAAGCATGACATAGTAAAAGCACTCATCTGATCGCAAAACAGTCGTGTAGTAATACTTATGACATTTAAATTGCTCACACAAATTAGTGCATAGAATCTTACTAGAATATCGAATAAGAAGATATAATTAGTAGGTATGTTCAATACGTGAACAATATCAATCTGACAAGTATTATATGCAATATTCGATAGATTACTATTGCGCACTAGTATTGACACTGTATCCTCATACGATCGCCATATATAAGATCAATCAAGAGATGCAGTACCCATCTAGGAAGAATTGGGATACCCTCACCAAAGTCAAACGTCATTTGACGTGATCGATAGGTTTCACAGATGCACACCTAAAACACCGCTTCAGAAACAATAAAGCACTGACTAGAATCAATATAAATTATTCCTCAGTGTTTCGTCGACTTCTACATGAAAGTAAAGATAATACATCACTGGATTAGTGGTACCTCAAGAAGATGTCACTAGTTTGCAGTGTTCAAACATATCCAAGTATTACTCTGTCAACTCAATTACGGACTTGATAATAATGTGCAAGAAACACATGCTCTATGACATGCTGATTGTGATCTGTCGGACATGTATTCTAAAGTATTATAGATAGGATTGATTTCTCTATGCAACCATAATCATCTGCCCCGACAGACAGATAGATGAATATTTATGTATACACAGTAACGGGACACTGTTCATCGTCGTAATTTCCCCTTGTACGCGTTTCATTAGTGCTAAAAGTGTTACCATGTAGTGAAGCGATCTAGTGTTCCTGACGCTCGTAGTTCATTTTTGTATGGTGAAGCCTGCGCACTACCTAGATTTAGTAGCTAAACATTAGACTAGATATATATGAGTTGTACGTTAGAAGGAACGATCTTGTATTGGCCACATTCCAGCTGTAGCATCTTATACTGTTAATCACTGAGGAGCCGTACATTGATGTCATGTTAGTATGGTCGTGTGTGACTCAGTCTGAGACGTATTGTATTCATGACTATTGATACAGATAAGTTGATAACGTGACGTGATCAGCAGTGTACAATGTGTTATAGCACTTGCTGTTGTTGCAAACGTATGCTCGGATCCTACGATGCTCGATGCATAAGCACTTCACAAAGGTACTCGTCTCATCCACTATTATAGAACACATACGTATGTTCATTTGATTTATGGACATTGTCAGTGTAGTTCTACCGTAGAATGGCATTCAGTGATTCAATCGAATAGCGTGACATGTCACGTGATGGCTGGGTGTAGTGATGTTTATATTGTTTTTCAGACCAGCCTTGTACACGCATGATCCTTAGCGATAGACCTTGGGTATTCCAAACGATTGCGATGCACGGTCCATCAGGAATTTATACTGTAAAATGAATAGTTTAACAAACGGTGG
>NW_027188093.1:0-46033 GCF_041381155.1 Argopecten irradians
ATTCGATTTTCATGTGTATCAACTGCTTTAGGTTTTAACCCTAGAATGTGTCTGTATCGTTGTGTAAATCGTTCATAAGATAAGTCCTCGCTGGACTCTGCTTAGGTTAGGAAATCTAGGCAGAAGGATTTTGTGAAAACACAAAAATGACGTGTGCAAACAGGCAAGCTTCTATAAGCGTCAGGAAAACTCATGACATTTGATAATATACAGGGAGAAGCTATATGAATGAATAAAATACAAGAATGCATTAAGAAAGCATGTTAAAACCTGTATCTGAACTCAAACTCTATATCAAACCATACACAAAATATTTTTTTCTAGATTATGCAAAGTGAATATGAATTAAACATGGGAAAATCGTTAGTAAGTTGTCTAAACTTCTACTTCAACCACAATATTAGAATTTAGCGAAACAGATCTTTCATTGGAAAAAAAGCTCTTGTTCAGTAAAACGTCATGTAGAAACTAGAATCTGGTAATGTGAACGTAAATAGTTCAGCGGTAATTTTCTTTTAGCTTTTTTTCCCTCATTTTTTTCGGTAGAAATATTGAGCTATGCTTCAAATATGGTGGCGATAATTACGTTAAAATCTGATCGCATCAAAACAAGAACCTTAACAGTATCGTGTCTGAAGTATTCACAATGACTTGAAATAAATATAGGCAGTAAAGAAATGGTTTTATTCCTAAATAAAATCGACAGTATTCTGATAGCAACCATTTTTAGCATGTATTGGCTTGTACTATATTTCGTTTCACATTGACATGCATTATAACACCAATACGCGAGCCACAAATGTCGGATGTAAGTGCAAAAGCAACGTATTGCACTTTTTATAAGTAAATGCATCCTTAAGATGCTTCAATAAATGAGTTTTAAAGAACTGAAAATAGACGGACAGTCAACAGTGTAACATATTCCCGTCGCCGAAGCTGTAAAAGCGTAAATAATATTCTAAGTCGGGTATTCATGGAAACAGCTAGATTCTAATCTGTTCCTGACATACAAAAAAGATTACTTGTAAAAACCTCCACCAAAAATCAATGTAAGATTCGTCGTTGCATTCTTTCGTTTTTATATGTATGTCATATGATAAATCATCGATGTAATTGAAAGGAGATTGCGCTACTATACTAATGCACATTTCAGAGGCACTTAACGAAGGATTTAGTATTGGCAGTGACAAACGCCAAAAGTGCATATTAGAAGCATCCAATTATATCATTCTATAGGCCTGATTGGAGCCAATTGATCGCACTCAGAGCACCCCTGCTGGTCCCGACAATATCATGTGATCATTCATTGGGTTACGTCGAGGAAAACCAGTCCTGTCACTCGTGAAAGTCGCTTATCTACACAAACAACATTTAATATAGATACATGAGAAGCCAGTGTACTTTATAAGCTTCGTTTAACATTTGTTTTTCAATTTGAGAAAAGATAATTAGTAAATCACGTGTACGAGTCTATAATGATGTAGTTGAGTGGCGTATTGACTGACAGATTTGGATTTGCCTTTTGACAAGCAACGGCACGTTATTGATAGCAGTACATATAAATTGGACATTTTGGCTTATCTTTTATCTCAAAGCGCTTTTGAAATGTACTACTCTGCTTACTGGAAAATTAATAGGCTGTGAATCAAAGTACACAAAAGATAAGATAATAGATGCCAGGTGTACTTTATAAATATATGATTAATATGATTTTGAAGCATCTTTGTGTATCAGAGTTACTTTCCTTCCAAGTCAATACAAAGGGAAATAACTCTTACATATCAGAATAATTCATTCACCACTGTAGACACATTTAGTATATCGTCTGCCTTAAAACAAAATGTGTGCTCCCGTGTCTCCACAAAAGTGTTCATTAATCATCACCTTCAAATTGCCTTGGTCAACTGTTTATTGTTAATATCTATGCACGTGTGTAAATCGTAGTACTGCATAATATCAATCGACATACCATCAGCTGGGTCCATCAGTAGACGTTTCAGTCTCAAGCCTTGTCCAGAAATGTTCTCGATGGTGGGGTGACAATGTCTATCAACTGTTTGCCTGTCAATGGATGGCTTCGGTTCAGCCATTCTCCTCCCGTCGGCTCCACAGCTAGCAGGATGCACGTTTCGAAGTCTCTGCTAGTCTGCGTGCAGTCGTCTTCCATGCTGTTCCGGCTACCCCAAGAGTCCGTTTTGTTGTCTAGACTTAGCGTGTTTGGAATTCTCTGCACTCTACCTCCATCGGGAACAGCAAAGTGTGTCCTCCTCTCTCCCCGCAGTGTTCCATGAGGTCTGTATACTTAGCCATCTTATCTCATTGGCTTGTTCACATCACTCCTCCCAGGGAACAGTCAGTTCGACGACTATGATCTGCCTGGATCCGACAGACCATATCATCACATTAAGACGCAGCGTGGTCGATCTTTATTACGCCCGAGAATACCAACTTTCCCCCGAAGTTCAATCTCAGCTCACATGTCTGTAGCCATCAACTGGAGCGTAGAGTGTCGGTGTGAAATCGAAGATATGGTTTTAATAAGATTTAATGAAATACATTTAATTTGGTGTCTGTAGGTGTCTTAGTCACCCTCTCGCCATCTTTAACAAACCTGATGAAAACTGGTTTACCTATCACTGCATGATGACCTCTATTTCTTTCTCTGAACCTCGAACACTTCTGCCAGTTCGCGCATCGGCAGAGATCTGGATCTGCACTGTCTTACACGTTAAACTTGGCACAGGTAACAACTTGGCTCTTCGACTAATCTTCATCGAAATAGGTTTGCTGACAATGGAAACGTTTCATATGCCGATCGAAGGAAAATGGGATTCTCATTGGTGCATAACGCCATAGATCGACGTCAGTTTGTGCTCTGCCAGTTTCCGTCCATACTCCCTGCGCGCCCAACGCCATCACTCTAATTTATCTTCTAATCTCCTCTTCTCATGGCTTCGGATCACTCCCTGCACAATGTCTCTTTTTCTCTGAAATTTAGCCCGAGATACTCTGGCCCTGACACCAGACTTAGACATTATGACGGATAGATGTCTGGCGTAGAGCCAGAGCGCAGTGCTATATCAAAAGGTATAGCCCTGACCTGGCACGATACCAAACGGTGTCGGCGAGTTCCACCTTTGATATAGCAATGCGCTTTGGCCCTACACCAGACATCTATCTGCCATAATGTCTAAGTCTGGTGTCAGGGTATCTCGGGCTATCTGGAAATTAGTGTCACCATGATTCAACCTAATAAAAAATACAAGGTAGACTAGCTGATAGAACTTTTTACCCAACTTCGCTAGCCAAGGGTATTCAGTGCGATACTCTCTCCGATACTTTCAGGGAGAGTATGGTAGGGCCTACTGAATACACTTGGCTGCCGTAGTTGCTTTTGACCATGAATTGCAATATGGCAGAGATGTATTATCATACGTATGTACCTACATGGACATCCTTGATACTCCAGTTGTTATTATCATTTACATATCCACCCCTTGATTTAATTTTTAATTTTAATTTGATCCTTTGATGTACATATGAACATCAAAGATATAACGGTACACTGTGGCTGACAGCTTTTTTTCTTCTAAACAGATTTTTTTGTAAACTCGGGGCTACTGTGTCCGAGTGGTTAAAATAATGTCCCGACATATATCACCACAAGCCCTCCACCTCAGGGTCGTGAGTTAGAATACCATATGTGGCAGTTGCCATCTGTAGACAGCTGGTCAGTGATTTTTTTTCTCCTGGTACTCTGGTTTTCCTCCACTACCAAACCTGGCACGTCTTTACATAACCCTGACTGTTAATAGGATGCAAAACTAAACAAATCAGATCTTCTGAAATGCCTCCAGTTTTCCTATAATATAGTCCAGGGGTGAATACATGTATGTAATGATCATGGATAGTCACCCCTAGAATAGTGTAATATTTAAGGATAAACCCCTTACTTTGCTTAGTTTATGAGATGATAAACCCAATGGAGCACAAGGTAAATTGCGTAACGTACAATTTACCTACTGTTCCATTAATGGCAGTTGGAGAGGACATGGAACATTTTGTGACGCTAGCCGAGCCATTCGTAATTGAACAGGACAAAGGTGAACCAGAGTGAAGACATTGTTTTTGCAGACCATGTATAACCAGGGAAAGAAACAGACAGATGTGGTTGGAAACAACACAACATAATAAAGACAGAAGAAATAATATCAGAAGGAAGGAACTGTTCAGGCTATTTTGGACATTCCTTTACCATAGGAATTTATTCCATGATCAGAGATATATTGAAAGAAAATTAGCAGCTCTGCAACCCAAAAAACTAATTTATCATCGCCGTGAAATAATGCCTGATTGTGTTGTAAATCTTGTGCGCTTTTGGTTTACTAGTCCAGAAAATGTAGCATACATGGGACATCTTTGGGAATAACACTCCAATGGATTTGTAAACTTCATGTACAACCTAGCTAATTGTTGATGCTACAATCCTAATACATATTGGGGATATTTTCTGTACCAGAAACATTATATAAATTTAATGGATTTACTCTGCTAATTGGATTTTATGTGTATTAAATTGTCTGAGTTTCAGGATAATCCCCGATTAAACTGAGATAAAGTACAGTGATTTGTTTACTCGGCATGCGTAGCCTAGACCCTAGCAACAGTGTGTCTTCAAAATTCCGCTATCAACCTCCGCTGGTGCTAACAGCAAATTCAAACTGTGATTGACAGGCACCAGATCCTATTTAATAATTACAAAAATTGACAAAGCAACTTATTTATAATTTTGTTCATAAAACTAATAGCATATATGAATTCCTTTCTAAAATATAAGCTACCTTGACAAAAATTGAAGTTTTATGTTTTCAAGAAAAATATATATTAAATGAAAATTCTTTCCCTGAAGTGAGAGCTGCCACAATTTTGTATTTCTAGCCATTTTTCCAAATTGTCTCCCTTTTAAAACCCATCCCCGGCCTTTAAGCAAAGTAAGAGGTCAATCCTTATATTTACACAATATTTTCTTTGAACAATAAAAACAACCAGAACGACAGATACAATCTTTTACCGTGTGTTATTCGCCGTCAAAATTATACTGCCGTCATGTTTATCCATGCACAACAGCCAATCAGAAAAAGCGCGCCGTTGACTGTGATTATAGCTTAATCGCGACCCTGTTCTTTTCTCCATGACATCACAAAAATAGTTCCTATACTTCAGTTATTAAATTCAGGTCAAATAGCAATGACACCTTTAAAAAATAAAATCTGATTTATTGTATTTTTTCGTACATGTGTTATTTGTAAACATTGAGACGTGATTTTGTGCAATGTCAAAAGAAGTCCGCCAATGTTTACATGAACAAATTGTATCCTTACGTACGCACTTATTCGGGCCACGTTATACACTCAAGTTATTTGAGTAATTTAAATAGATGTTTATGTTCTGAAATATAACAGAAAAATCTGAGTGTACTCTAAATAAACCGCGGATCCTTATAGTTCAATTTACTAAAGATAGTTTCTTCAATATTCAAATTTAATTAAGGAACACGTTTGTCTTTGAAATCATCACGCCGTTACCTCAACCAATCAGAAGCGACGTTACAAATGGCGACGCCATTTTTCTTTAATGGGCTGATAATGTATATTGCCAATGAAAATGCTCGTTACATGCAAAATTGAATTAATATTTGGGAAACAGAAACAGTGGCAAAAAAATATTGCACTTCTAAGGTAATACATACATGAAAATATAAGAAAACTCAATCTTCAAAATTCAATCCTACGCACTGACAGTTTCAGTTTGCTGCCGCCATTCAGCGTGAATGCGATGGTTTGAAGTCAGCTCATTATGTAATCAAGCACTTCAAACGCTTTTATGATCCGCCGAATGTAATCTTCATTCGGCAGAAGCTCCGTGCTATTGCTATTTATTATCAGCTGACCAAAAACAGAATATCTGTGACGGAAATAAAAAAAAATTCTTCCTTCTCTTATGTCCATTTCCTTCTCAAATGTGGGTTTTGGGACAAGGATAGAGTGATATATATGATAATAAAAAATAAACAGAAAATTCGGCTCCGTTATTTTCATAAATTGAACTTTTTTAACAGTGCATAATGGTTTCTGAAATATCTGTCTGCGCCCTTTAAAGCATTGCCTTCAGTCATATTATAGTATTGTGTCTGTGATGTAATATAGTGTAACCCTTACACAAAACGACCGAAAGACTTCCATGGTTCTATATGATTTTTTTTTTTTTTTTTTCATTTTTTCAAAGTAACGTAAAGCAATTCCATTTCATATTGCATGCATATTGTACGAGTGAATATTGAAAATCAGCAGAAACATCATGTAAATTAACGCTAAAGTTATCGCTTTGGAGGGGTTAGAGTCTGTCTTGAACTTAAGAACCATAAACTGCATTGTTGAAATTACCGAAAATAAACAACTCAACCACGATCTCTGAACACGAATTCCGGAGCATGTCGGAAATATTCCGGCTGTTTACGGAAAATGACGACAGTTCCCGAGTGCGTTAACACAAGCTTTTCTGTGACATCGATTGACAATAAATTTCCCAGAGTGCAATGCGATCGCTCCAATTCATAACTTCCGTTCGATGCGTTTGATCATGTGATGATCGGTGATCGATAACTGCTTTTAGATTTGAGATAAGACACAGGTAAATATTGTGATATTGTTAAAAAGTGTGAACAAATGCGCTTTTTCCTCTAAAGCATACATTGCATGTGAACGGAAATCATAATGCACTTTACTTTCAATTTGCATGCGTATTCAGCAGTGTTATGTAAACAAACCTTGCAAGTGTCAACAAAAGGTTTTTGACCGTTTAGTTGCAGCACAGGTAATTATAACAGGTAGGCCTACCTGTAGTTTGCAGAAAAAGTTTCGCCGTCATGATTTTATAGAGAGATTGAAGGTCAATTGTCAGTTGAGTTACAGAGATAAGAAAATATTTCTTAGTCTTAAACATCATGCATCTTCCTATTTGCAGATTTGGTATAAAACTTGCAGAAGCTTGACCATGTCAAAGGTTTCATCACCTCGCCTCGTCGCTAGGTCATTATTTTATGTATAGGAGTGATCAGTAGTGCACAAAATACACACCCGACTGGGCTTCACACTGGATACCAGACCACTGCCGGCATGGTTCGACGATAGGGAAAGATAGGAATAATGCTCCTTATGATAGGAGTGTTTTCTTTGCACCAAAATTTTCCCCAGATGAGTCCTTTGCAGTGAATGGTTTTGGAAATGAATGGAAGTTGTAGGAATCATCAGCAAATGAAGTCAAATCATGAAGTTTCGCGATACCTACTACACATCCGAGTCAATATAAGTACACTGTTAACAAAAAGAAACAATATTTTCTAAAAATGATTTTATGAAATAACCAGTACAATGTCCGTTTTTACGCTTAAGGCTATATAGCCTTACAGCGTATTGTCATTGCCTGCGATACCGGAAATACTGGAAATGCCTTTTCGACTACGACACCACCTAGCGTGAAAAAGTACTACACCTCAGGTCCAAAAAATCCGCTTTCTAAAGCAAATATGCTGTCATGGTGTAATTATGATTGCATGAAAAAAATCTGTAGTATTTCCTTAAGTGTTATAGTTTCAAAAATGTGTCCAAAGCTATAATATCATTGTCTATTAATGGAAAATAGTGAGAATAATTTGCATGAATGATAGCGATCGATGACCTAAATTCTCGCCAATCATTTGCATATAGGATGAACTTCTAGTTTAGATAACACTAAATAAAGGAATTGACAGGATTTAAGTATGTATAAGTAGGGTTGGTATGGGTACTAAATTTTGTCCTCGTGTACCCGAATTTAAGTATCCGATCCGTACCTAGATACTCGACATGTATTCCTACAGTATGTGAACGTATTCCTATGTGAACGTATCAACTTCGTGAGTTAGCTTAGTGGTACAATTTACCGATGTTGTTTGGGGCGATCTGCAGATGGAGCAAATTTCAATGTAATCATAATGAAATGTGAGAGATTTATTCTCCAATACTGCAAATGGCATTGGTATATCAATTTAATATCAATCGGTAACATCATACAATCGTAATGTAACAAGCTGACAGAGCCCAGAATGTCCGTGACAGATGTTGTTTACCGCACATGCGCAACAGGAAGTACAAAAGAGTGACGTAGTCTTCATTCGGATAGCCTCTGGTGTTGTCATATACAGCATACCGATAGTGAAAGTAAACATGTGCGCCATTCATGATCACTTCTCCGATCATGGGAAATAAGAATTGCAACAATGTTGCTTGTGAACATGTCGTTAGCAGATGAAGTGTCATCCTTTGTGAGTAAAATAGAACAAAAGAGTGCTATTTTTGTACTTCTTGTTACTGAATTTTACGTTTACACAGACATCTAACACTCAGTATCAGTATGTTTCGTCAGTATTTTGACGGATGCCCGGCCGGGAAGCCTACACATGGTTCCTACGTGTATTTTGACGGGTACCCGGGTACTTCCCCAACACGACCCGTGTGGCAATAATCAAGGCCTACAACATTCCATTCGTATTTGGACACAGAAACAGCAAAAATCGTAAGTGTTCATTTCGTTTTGCTTATACCTGTCTACAGTAAATAAATTACACATGAAGTGAACTTACGTGTCTCTGTGTATTTCTGCTAACGTATGTGATATAGATGTTTTATTTTATTACAAGAACAAGAACATTACTTTATATTTTGGAGCAGTTTCCTTTTCAAATTCGAAGTTGACAAAAATTAACTGCTAGCATTATTTTCTAATTTTATGACATACAATTTAATGCATTTAATTCAGTAGGTGTAACAGATTTAATTTGCCAAATTGTCCATATTGATACCGTGGTAATGGAGTGTCACATCACAAAACATAACAGTATGTAGGATTTTGTATAGTGTGTAACATACATGACAATGAATTAGCATATTGATGTAATCAATTAATATATAGCTACTGTTGTAGAGGAAAAGATATCACCTTCTGACTGACTCTGCTACAACAGTAGCTAATCAATATAGAGATACAATTGTAGCGGGATTGGACTGGGTCGATCATCGGTGACCAGGTAGCTCAGTCGGTAGAGCACTCGGCTAGTGTTCTGAGGGTCCCGGATTTGAATCCCGGTCTGGCCGCTACATTTTCTCCTCTCCTGTTACAAAATTGGCGCCCAACTAAATAACCCACGTTGGTGGTATTTGGAAGATTCTCGTATGTCTTCGAGGGTGAAGACTTCGAGAAAGGAGGGAGGAGTGTAGCAGGATTGGACTGGGTCAATCATCGGAGACCAGGTAGCTCAGTCGGTAGAGCACTCGGCTAGTGTTCTGAGGGTCCCGGGTTTGAATCCCGGTCTGGCCGCTACATT
Source organism: Argopecten irradians (assembly GCF_041381155.1). Taxonomy (NCBI): domain Eukaryota; kingdom Metazoa; phylum Mollusca; class Bivalvia; order Pectinida; family Pectinidae; genus Argopecten; species Argopecten irradians. The sequence goes on from NW_027188093.1 coordinate 9,422, forward strand.
TTCTCCTCTCCTGTTACACAATCATGCATACACAATACATTTGTACATAATATACATGTGTGTATATGAAGTTTAAGAGACAAGTGTAATCACTAATAAGGCTAGATTTTATTAAGACAATTATTATCTCTGATTTAAAAACTGGAAACATGAGCTTAAAATATTGATAAAAATTAAAAATAAAAAGATTAAAAATGATGCTAAATATATTAACTCAAATTACTTGTAAACAAGACTCCACAACTGACTTGAACTTAACAAAATTCTTTAAGTTTATGTTAGAGGACTCTATAACTTTTTATTGAAATTATTGCATATTTTGTTAAATTCTAAAATAACAGGACCCAATATTTGCTTTCATCCACAGCAGACTCAAAATGTTGAAGAATTGAGATTATCAAGAAGCAGTGAAATAATACCGGGCATATATTAACTAGCTGCAATGGCAGATATATAAAGCTCTAGACAACTTTGTCGTCAGATCTAGGGTTACAATTCTGTCTAATTGACCGTAGTGTTGCAAAACATCTAATGATGAACATGACATAATTAGCGGACTGCAGGTTTCAAGTAAATTTGCAATTGAACAGATTTACGGTATGTAAAAACATATCAAAAAGCATACGTTCAGATGGACATGTATCACTAAAGAGTAAAATAAAAATAATGTTTTGTTATGTTATGCTATGTTATTTTATTCAAGTATTTTTGAATAAACATAATTAAACACAGTTCACTTCAGTGATAGGGAAGGAGATTTGTTACTATGCGACTATGTCCCCTTGAAATAAAATTTCGATGGGACATTTGATCAGACAATGCGCCAAAACAACATTTTCTAGGGACATTGAGGCGAAAACAAAAATTAACATCAGCATGTATCATCAATGTTTTATTAGTCACTCATTAGTCAGTGTACTGTTGATTCAGCAAATAAGTAAAAAATGCTAGCAGATGAATTTGTTAACTGATAATTTAACCAGAAACTGCTTCAAAATTAGAAGTAATATTAAACTTTTTTTTTCTTGTTGTAAAACAAAACATTGATTATATGTATGTTAGCAGAAATACACAGACATGTTACCTAGTTCACTTCATGCGTCATTGTTTGTCAAATACAAAATCAGAAACATAAGTGGTATGTAGTTCATATACCGACCCAAAGACCAATTTATTTAATGTAGAAACAAAACGAAATGAACGCTTACGAATTTTACTGTTTCTGTCTCCAAATACGGAAGGGATGTTGAAGATTACTAGCGTAATGCACGTGGTTGCGTTGTTCAGGTGTTCTTCAGATAAAGTTACGTGAATGTGATCGACCACATCGGGGGGATGCTAAAGAAATTGTCTCTGTCGCTTTCAAGCTGTTGAGTGAAAAGAATGGAAATTATCTCTCATAGATGATTTCGACCAGCAAGTACAGTATCAGATTTACATCTAGGTTCTAACGCAGGGAACTCCCTGAACAGTATCAGATTTTGCGTTATGACATCTTTGTTTACATCGGACCGCTTATACCATTGCTGAGTGTCACGTGACAAGTCGCTTATTTAGATGAAAAACGCTTACACTCGAAGGCAGAACACGATAAATAGTTACATTTTCTTAAAAAACGATAAACAAAACTCGATATTTCAATGCATTAGTGGTTTGTAATACATGTCATATAACCTCTGTATACATTTGACAAATCAGCGGGTGGGGAACCAATAAAAAAAGACCTTACGTCATCGTGTTTAGAAACCGGGGTCCGTCTCAAAAACCATAATATCTTACCGATGATCAATCAAAATGTCTAAGTATGTTTTTTGATGCGTCATTTATCCAACAAATGCGCGTATGGCGCAGGGCGCGTGGCCTTCCCTATCACTGCACTTTGATTGGCTTTCCCAAATGATTTACGTGTGTTGTTTGTTTGATTAATTAACGTCCTATTAACAGCTATGGCCTCCTATGTATGCAGTGTGTTGCGTGAATGTTGTGCGAGGTGCGTGTTTTGGGAGACTGCAGTAAATTCATGTTGTGTCTTCTTGTATAGTGGAACTGTTGCCCTTTTTATAGTGCTATATCACTGAAGCATGCAACTGAAGACACCAAACAACACTCCCCACCCGGTCACATTATACTGACAACGGGCAAACCAGTCGTCCCACTCCCCTTATGCTGAACGCTAAGCAGGAGCGGAAACTACAACTTTTATAGACTTTGGTCTGTCTCGGCCAGGGGACAGAACCCAGAGCCTTCCTCACAGGGGCGAACGCTCATCTCAAGGCCAAAAGTGAGGCGGTGCCAATGGAGGCATTGGGAAAGATAAAGTAAGTTAGGAAGAATAGAAAAGATAAGATCCTAAATTTAGTCACCTTTTACGATCATGCAATAAGGGCAGCAGGTACAATTCTAACGCCCTACCTGCAGGGCCAACAAAAAATTGGTTACTTGTTGTTGAAGATTTCATGTGTGTAAGGGGTACCAGTGGGGAAATCATTGCATCCCACTCCCCTTATGCTGAACGCTAAGCAGGAGAAGTCTGAATGTTTTTTCTGGTTGTTGGACATTATTCTCAGAAATCACATAAGGCGTCGCTACACGTACTGAATAGAAACATTGCCGGGAGCACGTGGAGCATCTAGATATAGCCTAACTGGTACTGTACGCTAGATGGCCATGACCTACTTGTAAAAACTGTCGGTACATGGGAGATGCTGAAACAAAGTTAGGCTTTACTTAGGGGATATTTGTGGATCTGTATGCGCTAAAGTAAAGTACAGTTTTAACCGAAAAGTTATGCTTGTATACTATGTATTTCACCAACTTGTCCAAGTACATGTAAATGTATATCAGTATAGTGTATATTTGACGGAAAACTTGTTAGCATAAGGAAAAGGCCCTCTTCACATTATGAACAACTTTATTGAAATAAATAAAAGGTTAAGTTTCATATCGCAGGTTGTATTATGTTCCTGGCGTCGTCATAATTACAATGGGTTAGTTGACCATTTCTGCGCCACAAGGCAAAACTTCAATTTATTATATTATAATTGTTATAAAAAGATTTTTAATTTTTTTGTTTCGGAAAGGTAGCCTAGTGGCCCTTTCATGAATATCATGAAGTTGATAATCTTTTACATTGAATGTGAAAGCATTTGAATTATCATTATTCAAAAATGAGAATAAGAACTATGGCAGCTACCCTAGGTAACTGTGAAAAGAACAATTTGTCAAGCTTTCCTATCATTGCTTCCTAATAAACAATACTGTATGGTAGCCTTCTTAGCTTTTTGGGTAGCTAACACTTGTTTTTTATGTCTACTCATCTGAATACCTGCAAATTAAATTTCTTCACTTGCCTTAAGCTCTCAGTACTTTCAGTACTTTGATTTTAAATATCATCAACATTTTGATTTGTTTCGAAAATAATTTTAGTATCAATTCACAGTAATCCTGCATCAATTGGAAAATTTTGTACTCTCTTGATACATTGAACTGATGCGAAAAAACCGTGTTCACAGATATGCCATCAGATTTTGGCTTAACGATAAGATTACTGACATTTTCCGTCAGTGCACTTCCTGATTATAATGATTTCGTGTGTTGTTTGAGTTTGAGTACTGTTTGGATTCCAATATCCAATGACTTAAAAAGTAACAATAAATTTATATATTTTTAGGTCCATCTGACCCCGAAGGGGTCAGGATGACCTATAGTTCATGTTTGCGTGCCGTCGTCGTCCGCCGTCCGCCCGTCCGCCGTCCGGCGCCGAGCGTTGTGTTCTTTTCACAGTTTGAACTTCTTCTCAAGTTTCTACTGGTGCGATTTGACTGAAACTTGCATGAAATGATCCTGACATGGTCCCGACAAAGTGTTGTTATTTTTCGGGTCGATCCGAAATCCAAGATGGCCGCCACAGCCGCCATCTTGAAAAACACATTTTGAACTTCTTCCTCAAGTTCTACCAGTGCCGATTTGGCTGAAACTTGCATGAAATGATCCTGACATGGTCCCGACAAAGTGTTGTTATTTTTTCGGGTCGATCCCAAATCCAAGATGGCCGCCACAGCCGGCCGCCATCTTGAAAACACATTGGGAAAACTTCTTCTCAAGTTAAAGTAACCGGTGCGATTTGGCTGAAAATTGCATGAAATGATCCTGACATAAACGACGACAAAGTGTTGTTATTTTTCGGGACGAATATAATTGTAAAAACTATCCGTACATGGGAGATGCTGAAACAAAGTTAGGCTTTACTTAGGGGATATTTGTGGATCTGTATGCGCTAAAGTAAAGTACAGTTTTAACCGAAAAGTTTATGCTTGTATACTATGTATTTCACCAACTTGTCCAAGTACATGTAAATGTATATCAGTATAGTGTATATTTGACGGAAAACTTGTTAGCATAAGGAAAAGGCCCTCTTCACATTATGAACAACTTTATTGAAATAAATAAAAGGTTAAGTTTCATATCGCAGGTTGTATTATGTTCCTGGCGTCGTCATAATTACAATGGGTTAGTTGACCATTTCTGCGCCACAAGGCAAAACTTCAATTTATTTTATTATAATTGTTATAAAAAGATTTTTAATTATTTTGTTTCAGAAAGGTAGCCTAGTGGCCCTTTCATGAATATCATGAAGTTGATAATCTTTTACATTGAATGTGAAAGCATTTGAATTATCATTATTCAAAAATGAGAATAAGAACTATGGCAGCTACCCTAGGTAACTGTGAAAAGAACAATTTGTCAAGCTTTCCTATCATTGCTTCCTAATAAACAATACCGTATGGTAGCCTTCTTAGCTTTTTGGGTAGCTAACACTTGTTTTTTATGTCTACTCATCTGAATACCTGCAAATTAAATTTCTTCACTTGCCTTAAGCTCTCAGTACTTTCAGTACTTTGATTAACTCTAAAAAAACGGCTTGACTCTTGGGTTTGAAGCACATGTAATTGTCATATGTTTAGAATCTTCGAAATTCTGAGAAATGTTTATATAACTTCTGAAATCAATATACAAGGCTCAACAGATAACCTGATTGTAGAATAATTTTTAGCTCACCTGGCCCAAAGGGCCGGTGAGCTTATGTCATGGCGCGGCGTCCGTCGTCCGTCGTCCGTCCGTCGTCCGTCCGTCCGTCGTCCGTCCGTCCGTCCGTCCGTCTGTCCGTCAACATTTCCTTTAAATCGCTACTAGTCATAGAGTTCTGCATGGATTGTAACCAAATAAGGCCACAAACATCCTTGGGGGGAGGGGAACAGAGTTTGTATAAATCTTGGCTCTGACCCACCTGGGGCAGGAGGGGCGGGGCCCAATAGGGTAAATAGAGGTAAATCCTATAAATCGCTACTAGTCATAGAGTTCTGCATTTAATGTAACCAAATTTGGCCTGAAGCATCCTTGGGGGAAGGGGAACAGAGTTTGTATAAATCTTGGCTCTGACCCCCCTGGGGCAGGTAGGGCGGGGCCCAATAGGGGAAATAGAGGCAAATCCTTTAAATCGCTAATAGTCATAGAGTTCTGCATTTAATGTAACTAAATTTGACCTGAAGCATCCTTGTGGGAAGGGGAACAGAGTTTGTATAAATCTTGGCTCTGACCCCCCTGGGGCAGGAGGGGCAGGGCCCAATAGGGGAAATAGAGGCAAATCCTTTAAATCGCTAATAGTCATAGAGTTCTGCATTTAATGTAACTAAATTTGACCTGAAGCATCCTTGTGGGAAGGGGAACAGAGTTTGTATAAATCTTGGCTCTGACCCCCCTGGGGCAGGAGGGGCAGGGCCCAATAGGGGAAATAGAGGCAAATCCTTTAAATCGCTAATAGTCATAGAGTTCTGCATTTAATGTAACTAAATTTGGCCTGAAGCATCCTTGTGGGAAGGGGAACAGAGTTTGTATAAATCTTGGCTCTGACCCCCCTGGGGCAGGAGGGGCAGGGCCCAATAGGGGAAATAGAGGCAAATCCTTTAAATCGCTACTAGTCATAGAGTTCTGCATTTAATGTAACTAAATTTGGCCTGAAGCATCCTTGGGGGAAGGGGAACAGAGTTTGTATAAATCTTGGCTCTGACCCCTTAATCTTGGCTCTGACCCCCCCCCCCCCCCCTGCAATTTTGAGCAAAAAATCATGATATTTTACAATTTTCCTGTATTTTTCAATTACCATGGTATTCACATGTATGAATAAGCTCAGACACTGGACAAATCTTTATCTAAATATAATATTGCAAAAGTTGTACGGATGAATTATAAATATACTTTTGTACAAATGGTTTGTACAGTTTAATGACTAAGCTCTATTTAGATTGTGCCTTTCTTTCATAAATTGTCCAAATCTACTGTGTTCTGCCATCACTGTGATTTGCTACCTAGCATCTTGGTCTCTACTGTGTTTGAAACGGAAGTGCTATGTTAAGCTTTTAAGTGACCCAGATGTGCCTGTTATACAACATTTGCAAGGTGAGGAAAATGGACGCCATTTTGGTCTTCTGTTGAAATATCTATCGTAAATGATACTTCTTAACCTTTTTAAGTGTTCATTGATGTGGCATTTTATAGAATTGGGTATGAGCTTGATGTTTATCTGATTATAAAGCACTTTGCAGCCACAGTCATTTTACTATCGATGTGTAAAATGCAGTACAGCAGTAGCTTGCTACAGTCCAGTCAGTAGACCCTGCAGTGTTCGGTACTGTACAGACAATATGGAACGAAAATATTTTGCAATGACTGTTGTAAAGAATGTCTAAAATGATAGACATATCAATTGACCAATTAATTTGTTGTTGTGTTTTTTTTATATATATATTAACTTAAAATAGCAATGGAATAAGACATATTTGACTGACACATGAAATACACCCTAAATGATTAGTAAATAGTCAACTCTTCATTTCATTAGTGTAAGATGTCATCAGAATAAAAAAGGGGATTCTCTTTCAAGAGAGGTGGTATGGTGATTCGAATTTCAAGGGCTACTTTTCTATACTATATGCTATCTAATGTAATTTAGCCCAAATCAGGCAATACCAGCAAAAAGTACTGGGTACAGCCTGATATTAAAACCCCCTGTTAACAGTGAGTATTTAATACCACATAGATATAATGAGAGCACACGTATGAAATATTATATTTAAATAAAAATTAAATTTACTGCATAGTGCATTTGCCGAAATATTTGGCAATATATTACTCAGCTTTTGGTTGGTGAGAAATTTATTGACCGGAGACATTCTGACATAAAAGAAAAAAAACAATAGTAAACTGATATATATACGTAGCTTACAAATTAATATTTGGTGATTGTCGCATATCTATAGACCAAACAGAACTGTCAAAGCCGTATAATTATTAGTTAAATATAAGCTTTATACATACTTAGACATACTGTAGAAATAAATATTTATCTTCCAATTAAGACTAAGTCTGGTAAAAATAGCTACTGTCTGGCATTCCGGACCCCTGAGAATACGTCCTGTGCAATGGTCGTGATACTACTGTGGTTTTACACACTCACTCTCCCTTTTGCTTGCTTTCAGTTTCACACTGACCTTATACTTAACATATAACTTGTAAACAACCCCAAATAAAGACATGCACGGTACAGACTACATGTACATAACACCCCCTCATTAAAATTAGACAAGATACTTTTCTTCACATTATAACACCACACTGACAAGTACATGTAATGTATATTAATTCATTTACAACCAAAAAATAATTAATAATTGCACCTGTGACATGTTCATATCATGCTCATGAATCCCATTGTTTAACATATACACATTAAAGATTCAATGTTGCTGTCACTAGCTTGAATTAGCTAATAATGCTGATGTAAACAAAATAAACATAAAAAGTTACAGGAATTTCTTCTTTTGAATTTATGCCACTGTGGCACCCAGAGTCTCGTATATTAAAATGCTGATGTTAACAAAATAAACATAAAAATTGCAGGAATATCTTCTATTGAATTGGGGCTGCGATGGCCAAATAATTTAGGTGTGCAGATATTACCACAAGCCCTCGACTCTGGGTGGGAGTTAGAATCTCATATGGGCCAGTTGCGAGGTACTGACCTCTGGTCGGTGGTTTTTCTCCTGCAGGTACTCAGGTTTTCCTCCACCAACAAGTCTGGCACATCCTTAAATGACCCTGACTGTTCATATGACTATTTCGTTTTTGCATATTACAGAGTTAGCTCCCTTGTGGGTAGTTATCGATTGTTATGTCATTATTTTGTGAGCGCAATTCACGTCGTTTTCTCCGAAATGTATGACATTACGCTTGCAAACACATGACGTCGCAATCAACACCTCCCCGCAAGTGCAGATAACTCTGTAATATGCAAATTCGGAATAATCTAATTTATAATAAAACTAAAATCAAACTATTGAAATAATAGTAATCTGGATAGTCAGTATATAAACTTGCGCAATAGTCCTTGTTAGTTAACAATATAAGTTTTATTCATGTGTTTCCCTTTCAACATCTGAAAATTAATGCTATAACTGATATTTGAAAACTAATTAATTTAGCAATAATTTGGGAATCGGTTAAGATTTCATCATTGATGATCGGAAAAAATCGGTTAATCAAATGTTCAATTTTTAGCCCATCATCATCAGATGGTGGGCTATTCAAATCGCTTGTCGTCCGTCCGTCCCTCCGTCCTTCCGTCCGTTAACAATTCTTGTTAACGCTATTTCTCAGAAAGTACTGAAGGGATCTTTCTCAAATTTTACATGTAGGTTCCCCCAGGCGTCTAGTTGTGCATATTGCATTTTGAGACCAAACGGTCAACAAGATGGCCGCCAGGCAGCCATCTTGGATTTTGATAGTTAAAGATTGTTATCGCTATTTCTCAGAAAGTACTGAAGGGATCTGTCTCAAATTTCATATGTAGGTTCCCCTAGGGCCCTAGTTGTGCATATTGCATTTTGGACCAATCGGTCAACAAGATGGCCGCCAGGCAGCCATCTTGGATTTTGATACTTAAAGTTTGTTATCGCTATTTCTCACAAAGTACTGAAGGGATCTTTCTCAAATTTCATATGTAGGTTCCCCTAGGGCTGTAGTTGTGCATAATGCGTTTTTGGATCGATAGGTCAACAAAATGGCCGCCAGGCAGCCATCATGGATTTTGATAGTTAAAGATTGTTATCGCTATTTCTCAGAAAGTATTGAATGAATCTGTCTTAAATTTCATAGATAGGTTCCCCTAGGGCCCTAGTTGTGCATATTTCGATTTGGAACCGATCGATCAACAAGATGGCCGCCAAGGAGCCATCTTGGATTTTGATAGTTGAAGTTTGTTACTGCTATTTCTCAGAAAGTACTGAAGCGATCTGTCTCCAATTTTATATGTAGTATGTTTGCAAAAGTTTGAAAAGAAGAGAAAAGATCCCTCTTTCCATTGTCAGACATAGATCATTCTTTGGTGGGCGCCAAGATCCCTCTGGGATCTCTTGTTGATAGTGAAAAAATACCATTTGTTGGTGGTAAAGCATCTTTAAACAATTTGGAATAATGTTTCAATTAAAATCTTGCTTGTATTTTGTAGATGCCTCGAAGAAAGAAGAAGTGTTTGGTGAAGAGAGAGATGTGGAGATCTCTCGAGAAGAGACTGACGGACCCAACTGAGGAAGTGGCCTCATTAAAAACACAGCCAATTGACATAGACTTGACTGAGGAAGTGGCCTCGTTAAAAACACAGCCAATAGACCTGACGAGTGACGTGACTGAGGAAGTGGCCTCGGTAAAAACACAGCCAAGTGACCAAGCTCGTAAGAGCGCTTATGAATTTGCCAAAGAATTTGCTTATGAACTTGCCAATGAATTTGCTTATGAACTTGCCAATGAATTTGCTTATGAACTTGCCAATGAACTTGCCAATGAACTTGCCAATGAAGCTCGCAAGAGCGCCAATGAACTTTACAATCAAACTCAAAATCAATTGCCAAATGAAGTTTGCATGATGAGATTGCCTAATGAAGTTTGCATGATGAGATTGCCAAATGAATTGCCAAAAGAATTGCCAAATAAAATGTCAGATGAAGCTTTGGTTAAAGGTAAGGATGACTTGCAGCAGAGCATACAACAAAGTAAACAAAAACATGCTGAAATTGAAGGTGTGAATGAAATGCCCCTCCACAAAGTTGCCAAGAACTTGAATGTGTCTCAAAGTGATAGTTGTGAATCTAAATTAACTTCCAAGAATGCTGCCTCCAATAACACTACAGATGTTGTTCATGAATCTGGGAGAAAAACTAGTCAATTCAGCAATGACCATCAAAAGAAGAAGCCACTGTATAACATAATGCTGATAACTGACAAATTGGACAGGAAAAAGTTTCCAGTGAAGAAACCAGTAAGGAAACATGTTAAAAAGCCTATTTACAATATCATGATTGCTACTGCGAAATTGAATAGGAAAGTGGTGCCATTAAAGAAACAAAAACACCTGAATGAAATTGTATCCAAACCAGACAAGCACAAAATATACAGACGCACATCAAAATTAAGGTTTTCATGTGATTTTCATTCTTCGAATGGAAGAAGGGTTAAAACAAGAAACATGAAAATAAAACCTGCAAAGTCTATTGCAAGTGATTCTCTTAAACGACTGACAAAAAAGAGAAAAACAAGAAAAAACTCTGGAAACGAAAGCTGTAGGTTCAAAAGAAATTCAAAATTAACTAAAAAAGGTGCAAGGAAAGATGTTAATGGTGAAAATGATATGAACTCTAAGGAGGAAGTTTTCCCTGTTGAACTTGCCAATGGTGAATCTGTGGGCACTTTTGCACCAAATCACAGAAATACACTTCAGCAAAAAACAAACAAAAGAAAGTCCAGACATAACATTGACGATAAGAATGTGAAAAAACAAAAGAATGAAAATTCTGAAGATGTCATTATAACTAAAGACATGTCAATTCAGATACAGAAGAGAATATCGCAACTATCCAACCAAACGCATTGCTTATTTGCAAGTTATTCCCAGTCAGATAGTACATTTCCAAGTATATCAAGAGGTCGTCAATGTACTTGTAATTCGCTAATGATGCTTCTTTATGCCAGACACTGCAAGTCATTTACTACTGATGTTCTTGATGAAGTCCTACACAAAGGAGACGAGCTCTATCACACTGTCATATCTGATCTTCGAGCGAGTGGAAACTTCAGGTCTTATCTGCTGCAATTTGAGGAACTCCCCTCCGACATTCATACTTCATGTTATAAATGCCATATAGAAAAACGGAACATGTTTGTTGGAATTGTCAATAACCATAACAATTCCAATTTGTTATCCCTGCATTCATCTGTATGTTCAATGTTTGAACAAGACAATATGGGATTGATAACAATAGGGTCAATTACATCAGCATTTTGGAAAACACATGATGGATACTTTCACTTTTTTGATTCGCACCCCCATGGTAATGATCTATTAGATGCACCTGGAGGGAAAGCTATTCTTTGCACTTTTCCAAACATCACTGACCTTGTTGGATATATGAAAAAGTATTATGCAAGCTTGAATTTGTCTGCAGATGAACAGTTTGAAATACAGCCTGTGGTGATACATACTGATGCTCTGACGCAACAAAATGCAACACCTCTTTCACTCACGTTAATGGAGAAAAGACAACATTCTAACAGGTTTGAACTTCTCCATAAATATTTTGAAGATCAAAAGTATTTCAATCAAGCAAAAAAAGAGACCTCTGACTTAACTACAGGAACTGATCTCAATAATACAGATAAGAGCACTGTCCAGAAAAAGATGGAAACAGAAAATACGAACATAAATAGAAGAAACTATTATAAGAAATACAAGCAAAACCAAAGATTAAATGAAAACTACAGAAATAGAGAAAGAAAGCAAGGCCACACCAGCAAGCAGAAAGCAAGAACAAATGACAAATATCGAGCATCTGAAAGAATGAAAGAACAGAAAAGAAAACAGAAAGCAAGAACAGATGATGAATACAGAGCTTCTGAAAGAACAAAAGAAAAAAAAAGTAAGCAGAGAGCAAGAACAGATGATGACTATCGAGCACGTGAAAGATTAAAAGAAGTTAGAGTTAAACAGAAAGTAAGATTAGATGATGAATACAGAGCATCTGAAAGAACAAAAGAAAAGAAAAGTAAACAGAGAGCAAGAACAGATGATGACTATCGAGCATGTGAAAGATTAAAAGAAGTTAGAGTTAAACAGAAAGTAAGATTAGATGATGAATACAGAGCATCTGAAAGAATAAAAGAAAAGGAAAGTAAACGGAGAGCAAGAACAGATGGTGAATACAGAACAAAAGAAAGGAAAAGTAAACAGAAAGCAAGAACAGATGATGAATACAGAACATCTGAAAGAACAAAAGAAAGGAAAAGTAAACAGAGAGCAAGAACAGATGATGACTATAGAGCATGTGAAAGATTAAAAGAAGTTAGAGTTAAACAGAAAGTAAGATTAGATGATGAATACAGAACATCTGAAAGAATAAAAGAAAAGGAAAGTAAACGGAGAGCAAGAACAGATGGTGAATACAGAACAAAAGAAAGGAAAAGTAAACAGAAAGCAAGAACAGATGATGAATACAGAACATCTGAAAGAACAAAAGAAAGGAAAAGTAAACAGAGAGCAAGAGCAGATGATGAATACAGAACATCTGAAAGAACAAAAGAAAAGAAAATCAAGCGAAAAGCAAGAGAAAATGTAGATTATAAACATAAAGAAGCAAAAATGAAACAGAAAGTTAGAACTCATGAATTTTATCGTAATCAGGAAAGAGTAAGAGAACTTATTAGTAAAAGGAAGGCTCGTCTGTCTAAATATTACCAAGAAAAAGAACGAATCGTAAAACAGATTTCAAGAAAAAATTCAACAAACAATAAAGAAAGAAAGGCTGCCAAAAGAACAAAAAGGTTGCAGAGAAATGACCCTTTATTCAAACTGAAAGAGTTGCACTGTAAACGAGGAATGTATTTGAATGATGTTGTCAAAAAATTTCACAAAACAATAGCAGAAGGTCCAGTGTATGTATGTACAAGTTGTCACCAAACATGGTTTAAACACTCTGTAACAGAAGTAAATAGAAATGTTGACCATAGTTCTCTTTTTACTAGATGTACTACTAATTACATATCAAAGAATGATAAGGAATGGATTTGTAGAACTTGTTCTTCATCATTGAAAAGTGGGAAAATGCCAACATTATCACTTGCAAATCAAATGTCATTTCCTGATAAACCAGCAGAACTGAATTTGCATCAGCTTGAAGAAAGGTTAGTTGCATTGAGAATCCCTTTTATGCAAATGCGTGAACTTCCCCGAGGTGGTCAATTAAGTATTCATGGAAATGTTGTAAATGTCCCAGTTGATATACAACCAACCATTAAAGCGTTGCCAAGACAATTCGAACAAACTACCATTCCGGTGAGAATCAAAAGAAAACTGTCTTATAAAAAGTGTGAGTTTACTGAAAACGTTCGACCAATGCATGTTTTGGCTGCTTTACATTGGCTTTTTAACAATGGTGAACTTTATAAAGAATCTGGTGTTGAAATCGATGAAGAGTGGTTTTCAAAGGTGGATCAAAGTGCCAAAGAAATCATAAACACATTCATAGCATCTTCCTCAAACCAAAATGAAGAGCAGTCTGATGATGAAGGTCAGGACTCCGACACATTCAGTGAAATAGCAGATGAAGACAGGGTGATAGGAAACGCTGATACATTGATAGATCCTGTATGTCCACAGAATGACTCGATATACACATTTGCTCCTGGTGAAGGACAACGTCCTTTGAGTTTATACTCTGACAAAGATGCGGAAGAGTTATCATTTCCTTCCATATTTTGTGGCAAACGTCGCATACCGAATACCCAAAGAGAAATAAAGGTTAATTACAGTGATGTTGTAAAATGGGAACTCCGAAATATTGATAGACGAGCAGCTAATTCTGTACCAAATCTCTTCTTCAAAATGAAAAAGATACAGATGAAGCAGATATCAGACAAAGTTTATTTGGCACTGAGAAGATGCAAAAGTAAAGATAAAAATGTTACTGCTGCTGAAGCCCTTAATCAGACACGCATGGACAAGTTGGTAAACCTTGATGAAGGTTTCTACATATTCAGAACTCTTAGAAACTCCCCGCCCTACTTAGAAAAGAGAAAGAAAGATGTTTTTGCAATGATTCGCCAACTTGGACTACCAACATGGTTTGGATCACTGTCTGCAGGTGATACAAGGTGGCATGACCTCTTGAGAATTCTAGGGGAGTTAAATGATAACATATCATATACAAACCAGCAGATAAATAATATGACATGGATCAACAAAACTACTCTGGTACAAAAAGATCCAATTACCTGCACTAGATATTTTGACCACCGTGTTCAACAATTTATCAATACCGTTTTGAAATCAGACCATGCTCCTCTTGGAACATTGACAGACTACTTTTATCGTGTTGAATTTCAACATAGAGGTTCACCTCACATACACATGCTTATGTGGATAAAGGATGCTCCAAAATACAAGGAAGATTCAAATGACAAGATAGCTGAATATGTTGAACATTATACATCATGTCAGTCAAATGTTCCTGATAACTTGAAATCACTTGTAGACATACAGACCCATAAACACTCAAAAACTTGTAGAAAAAAGGGAAAAGCTGTTTGCAGATTTGGGTTTCCACTACCCCCAATGTCAAGGACAATGATTTTAGAACCTTTAGATGAAGACAATGAAATGCTGAAAAAGAAATATTCTGAAATTCAAGAGAAAATCACAAAATTAGCTGAAACAGAAAATTTAACATTTGAAGATTTCCTTACTAATGTAGCTGGTATAACAGAGGAAGAATACATTTTGTGCATAAGGTCGTCCCTTAAATCTCCAAAAGTGTTTTTGAAAAGACAACCCTGTGAAGTACGGATTAATCCTTACATGACTTCATTGTTAGAGGCATGGAATGCAAATCATGATCTTCAATTTGTGCTTGACCCATATGCATGCGCAGTATATATTGTAGCTTACATTAGTAAATCTCAAAGGGGAATGAGCTTACTTCTTGATGAAGCATGTAAAGAGGCACGAAGTGGCAATATGGATATAAAGAGACAAGTTCGTCATATTGGAAACAAATTCCTTAACAGTGTAGAAGTCAGTGCACAAGAAGCAGCCTACCTAACTTTGCAACTTCCTCTGACCAAGTCATCAAGAGATGTAGTGTTTATCAACACATCCGAGCCTCATAACCGAACGTTTCTTCTTAAGCAAAAAGATGTGTTGGAAAAACTTCCTCAAGATTCTACTGACATAGAAAGTGATAACATTGTTAAAAGATATGCAAAGCGTCCAAAGCAATTACAAAAAATGTGTCTTGCTGATTATGTTGCTGAACTGGATATAAGTTATCCAAAGAAAATGTCATCACCGGAAGAAATCAATGATGATGATCTAAGTAAATCTGATTCTGAAGATGAAGATGATCCAGACAATGCAGATAACTGGACTGAAATAACGTTACCAAACGGTACCAGTATCCGTCGAAGAAAACATCGTAAAGTTATTCGCTATGTTAGGTACAGTGTAAAAACTGATAGTGAAAATCATTACAGAGAGAAACTCTTGTTATTCTTTCCATGGCGAAATGAAACAACCGATTTGTTAGGGCAATTTCAAACATATGAGGATCATTATCTGTGTGTAAAACATGTTGTAGATAACAAGTGTGCTGAATATGAACATCATACAGATGAAATTGATAGTGCCTTACAAAGAGCACATGATGATCTCAATGATGAGTTTGACCAGATAGCTCCATTAACTCAGCATACCGAGCAGGAAGATGAACATGAAGGTTCGCATGAAAGTAAACAGTTTTTATACTATAAGCCAGAAAGTGCTGCTCATCAAGAATATGATATAGGTGTTGACCTGGGTATATCACAAACAGCTGCACATGTAGAACATTCACCAACTCTCTTACCAAATGAGGAATATCTTCAACTTGTGAGACAGCTTAACTTGAAGCAAAAAGAATTTTTCTTACATGTTCTACACTGGGTTAAAACAAGAGATGCTCCTTTATATGCTTTCCTAACAGGTGGTGCTGGAGTAGGAAAATCTGTTGTTATCAAGGCATTATATCAGGCATTAAAAAGGTGTCTTTGTTCAGTAGAAGGTGAAAACCCTGACAACTGTAAAGTTCTTCTATGTGCTCCTACAGGAAAAGCTGCTCACAATATCAATGGCACTACCATACATGCTGCCTTCAAAATCCTACCAAATCGTGGTTACCAAAACTACCATGTAGATTCTGACACACTAAACACCCTCAGAGTCAAATACAGAGATCTGTCTGTTGTTATTATTGATGAAGTGTCTATGGTGGGAAATAAGATGCTGTCACTTATAAATGAGTGTCTTCAAAAAATCAAAGGAAATCAGAGTCAGTTATTTGGCGGAGTCAGTGTAGTGCTGATAGGTGATTTATATCAATTAAAACCTGTTATGGACAAATGGATTTTTGCAGACTTGGAAGAGCACATGGGTCCTCTTGCAACCAACCTTTGGACATCTTTGTTTACAATGCATGAATTAAGTGAGATCATGCGTCAGAAAGATGACAAAGATTTTGCTGAACTCCTTAATAGATTGCGTTCGCTGGAAAATAGCACACTTTCAAATGAAGATCTCGCAACTCTGAAAACAAGAATTATTAATTCTAGTGATGCACATTATCCAAGAGATGCACCACATCTATTCACAACAAACAAACAAGTTGATGATTTCAACAAAGAAGTATTCGACCTTGCTTCCAGTACAAAAGTGACTGTACCATCTCTTGATACTGTTGTTGGTGATATCCCAGCAAATGTCAAAGACCGGCTAATACAAGCTCTCCAAAATGTCACTACAACCAATACTGCTGGACTTATGAATGTTGTCCCAATAGCTGTTGGAATGCCATATGAAATTACGGCTAATCTTAACATTCAAGATGGACTAGTAAATGGTGCATGTTGCCATGTACGGAAAATTGAATACAAACAGGAGAACACTCTCCGTCCAAGTATTGTATGGGTACAGTTTGAAGATGACTCAACAGGGATAGAAACAAGAAGGACATATAACCATTTACGCTCTCCAAATATTGATAACACATGGACTCCCGTATTTGATACTCAACGTAATTTCATGTATAATCGCAAGTCTTTCATCCGGATCCAATTTCCTATTAGACCAGCAGCTGCAAAAACTATACACAAATCCCAAGGATGTACTTTGAAAAAGGTTGTGGTAGATATGACTTCGGCAAGAAAACAGCCCCATATGCACTATGTAGCCTTAAGTCGAGTTAGAAATTTATCAGATTTGTTTTTACTGAATTTGAATGAAGAAAAGATATCCGTAGATTATTCAGTAACTGAGGAAATGCAGAGGCTACGTTCAGAGGCAACATTGAATTTGTGTTACATTCCACCCTACACACTTTCACCCCAAAAATTGAAAGTTGCCTTTCTGAATGTGAGATCACTTATGTTACATCACAAAGATATCAAAGGTGATTACAATATCATAGGTGCTGATGTTTTAGCTTTCGCAGAAACCAAACTTAAACCAAACATATCTGACGAGAGCTTGATGCTTGATGGGTTTCATATTAAAAGGAATGACCAACAGCTTACTCATGGTTGTGCACATCATGGCTCAGCAATGTATTTTGGAAACAATCTTGATGTGTCGGATATTTACACCTTTAGTTCATTTGATTTTGAATGTATGGTGACAAATGTAAAAAAATGTGACACTTTGGTACAGATTGCAGTTGTGTATAAATCACCAAGGTGTAGTTATTCACAGCTGAAAAAAGAGATTGAGACACACATTGCATCACAAATAAAAGCTCATGACAATTTTCTAATTGTTGGTGATTTTAATGTTGATATAAAATTAGATGACACATTCCTAAAATGGATGAAAAATAAGTTTGAGTGCAAACAAATAGTGTCTTCTGTGACAACAGATTATGGCTCTACACTTGATCTTATCTTCACCAACATGGAAAATTATACTACAAGTGTTGTTGAATGTTGCTGGACAGACCATAAACTAGTTTATGGCGCTGTATGAGTTCTGATGATAGTGTACCGGAGCATATTAAGGGAATAAATGGAGGTAATGCTTGACAAATCCGGGCCTCCAGGTGGTGGTGGTGGGGGGCGGGGGGGGGGGGGGGGGGGGGGGGGGGGGGGTGGGGGGGTGTTATTCTGCAATAAGCCCTGAGAGACAAGTCTTTTTTATACAGTACAAAGGTGTACCATTTTGACTGTACTCTATACTCTTTGGAAATATTATAGTCTTCAGTTTCTAATCAACCATGGGCTTATTGCAGAATAAATATGGTTGACATGTCATGGAATGCTGTGTAAGATTTTATCCAGGTCTCATCGCACATCAAATGAACCATTTGTAGAATGTTGATGCTACGCCTGAAGCACACTGGAATTTCATCAATAGCAAAATTGTCCATTTGCTCAAAATGTTTTTTGTTTAGCCCTAATATGAATCCCACATCTCCACAGCACCAATGTGTGATCCATCAACTGTATTGGTCACTCAAAGCCATTAATAACTGTGCTGGACACTCTGAGCACTCAACAGTAACAAAGTGTGATCCAACAACTGTATCGGACACTCAAAGCCATTAATTATACTGGACACTCTGAGCACTCAACAGTAACAAAGTGTGATCCAACAACTGTATCGGACACTCACAGCCATTAATTATACTGAACACTCTGAGCACTCAACAGTAACAAAGTGTGATCCAACAACTGTATCAGTCACTCAAAGCCATTAATTGTGCTGGACACTCTGAGCACTCAACAGTAACAAAGTGTGATTCAACGACTGTATCAGTCACTCAAAGCCATTAATTGTGCTGGACACTCTGAGCACTCAACAGTAACAAAGTGTGATCCAACGACTGTATCAGTCACTCAAAGCCATTAATTTTACTGGACATTCTGAGCACTCAACAGTAACAAAGTGTGATCCAACAACTGTATCGCTCACTCAAAGCCATTTATTATATTGCACATTCTGAGCACTCACCAGTAACAAAGTGTGATCCAACAACTGTATCAGTCACTCAAAGCCATTAATTATACTGGACATTCTGAGCACTCAACAGTAACAAAATGTGATCCAACAACTGTATCGGTCACTCAAAGCCATTAATTATACTGGACACTCTGAGCACTCAACAGTAACAAAATGTGATCCAACAACTGTATCGCTCACTCAAAGCCATTAATTATACTGGACATGCTGAGCACT
Organism: Argopecten irradians; assembly: GCF_041381155.1. NCBI lineage: Eukaryota > Metazoa > Mollusca > Bivalvia > Pectinida > Pectinidae > Argopecten > Argopecten irradians. The sequence goes on from NW_027188093.1 coordinate 28,779, forward strand.
CAACAGTAACAAAGTGTGATCCAACAACTGTATTGGACACTCAAAGCCATTAATTATACTGGACACTCTGAGCACTCAACAGTAACAAAGTGTGATCCAACAACTGTATCGCTCACTCTAATTATACTGGACACTTTGAGCACTCAACAGTAACAAAGTGTGATCCAACAACTGTATCGGTCACTCAAAGCCATTTATTATACTGAACACTCTGTGCACTCAATAGTAACAAAGTGTGATCCAACAACTGTATCGCTCACTCAAAGCCATTAATTATACTGGACACTCTGAGCACTCAACAGTAACAAAGTGTGATCCAACAACTGTATCGCTCACTCAAAGCCATTAATTGTGCTGGACACTCTGAGCACTCAACAGTAACAAAGTCTGTATCAAAAACCTGACGTGCTGGTATCAACTGTGGTTACTGATAATATCTTACACAGCATCCTCATGTCTTAAAAATGTTTATCATGTAATACACCGACTGATAGAAATTTTTGAAAAATACTGTTTTTGTGTAGTCCAATATTTATTTCTGTTTAAGTTTAAGATTTTTGTGTTACCAAATTTTAAGACAAAAAAATGACTTTATGACAAATTTGTCCTAACGATTCACACAAACACATTATTTTTGCTCTATCAAATATAAATAGAGTACATGTATATATTATCTTACCTAAATCATATTTTAGCCCAAAATGATCCAAGTATAATTACATCCATACATTTACAATATTACAGCATATCTACTGAAATGTGTCAAAAAATTGTTTTTAATACTATAATGATTAATTAACCTTTTGTATTTTATCCATACTTTCTGTTCCTTGATTCAGATACACATTTGAATTACATTTTTGTAATTTATCATCTAAGGCAATATATTGACCTGTAATTACTCTTATCATAATAATCTTATAAAAGCTTTTACAGATAAATCCTATGCATTCTTGGATTTTTACAATTGTAATTTTTGCTTCTATAATGCCGAAATACATAGTTAAAACAGAAAATAATATGGTGATAGGAAGTGGTTATTGCTTGTCATTTAAATGCTGTGTTTATGTAACTTTTGTCATTATTGTTATGTGTTCCTGATGCTTTGAGGATGACAACATTAATAATACATTTCTTCTGTTAAACAAAGTCTGTGGTTGTGTACTTAAAGATAATTCATACTAATGTATATGTCTCATCACTATGTTTGATATTCTAAGAAATTGGGGCTTGTCTTCTAAAGATTCCAACTGATTACTTGTGTACCTTCTCTTTAATTCTTTGATTGATTTTGAAATGCAAATTATAAACAAATACAACTGAAAAAGTAAATGTGCCATTATTTATATCAATTTAATTGTATCTATATTTTAGTGGCTGTTGGAATTGTTTACTTCAAGCAATTTGTATCCTACAGACATATATGTTTGTAAAAATCTATCTGGAATACAACCGTTGATATTACTTTTTTGACCCATATATATTAGTGGCAGTATATGAACAAACTATAATAGCAGATTGACTTAAAGAAAGTTTAGAATTAAGAAACATGGTTATAAGTTATTCTAATGGTAAGTATTAAAGAAAATGAAGTCCCTGGCATGGTATGAAAATACTTGTAAACTTCATTTCTTCAAATGACTTGCTAAGTTCCTTTTTATCACTGACTACCTTAAGCTACATGAAATCTAGCTAAAAAGGCTATGTGTCAATCACTGCTATTTATACATCTTTCTATGTAATTCATGTATCTGCTTGTATGTTGTTTTCAGCCATAAATATCAAATATTCCCTTTAAGAATATATGTCTTTGGTTGGATAACAAAAAAAATTAACCTGCCAAGAATTCCTATGTTTTAATGCTAACATTTTTTTCTGACAAATTGCGACGAAATCAGTTATATTTGTTATATACGCTAAATGATGCCTAATTGATGCAGATAATTTGCTAGTTGTATTACTAATTTATATTATATCTTGTTTTGAACTTTATAAAATAAATATTATTTCTGACATGAAATGCTTTGCAAATGTTTTTTAATGATTTCATTATTTTATTGTAGTTGACATATTATCCATATACAAGATAGATATATATACATACATTTATAAATGGCTAAGTAAAGTATGCATACCAGACACAAGGGTTTAAAACAAATTTCAGCTTACAGGTCATATATATCTACTGTAATATTAGGGTTTTATGTTTACTATTTCAACCATCCATATACATGTCATATGTTCTTTCCTAAAAGCGTGATATTCCTTTCAAAATCTGTACATGTATAATGATGGCCAGTTTGGATTTGTTAAGTTAAGTCCCTGTAATACCAAGTTTTGTTATTAACATTATTTGTGTAATGGTATGCTTATTTAAACAATTTGCCATTTATTTACCTACAGTGAGGATTATACAATCAAACCTCACAAATGAGTTTCAAACATTTTTTATTGATAAAAAAAACCAACATTTTGACAACAGGATCACACATCAAGCATGTGTCTATGAGTTTTCTGAGAATTTAACTTGAATACAAAGTGAACAGTTAAGTTGGGCCAACACAATACTTATTAGTGAATTTCAGTTTTATAAATATTCTAATTGAATGCCTGAATTTTCTATGCACTAAAGTACTGATGTATGCTGAGGCAATTCAATAAGACCTCAGAAACCAAGTTAACACAAGTCAGAACCTGCTTTTATTCATCCAGTAGTGTTGCCCACAAGAAAACTATATTTACCAGTACATCAGTGCTGAAATTACCAGGTGAGCGATACAGGCCCTCTGGGCCTCTTGTTTCAACTTTGGGACCTACCTGTGTATATGTAATGATTAATTGTTTAGAAGTAATCAAACAAAACCAAGAAAATATGACTTTGAAAGAAAATTAGTGTCCTTATGTAAAGGAAACACTTCGAATATTGTTAAAACAAATTCTAGTGTAATATAATAATTTGTTGGTGTTGAAATTTGAGCTATGAATTGTCAACTACATGATAATGTATAGCTAATTTGTTAACGTCACTTTTCAATTTTATTCTTTATATTTACTGCTATATTCAACTAGGAACAATGAAATCTGTGTAGCTCAAAGAGATATGGATATGAAAGTGCAGACACATACTTAATCTTCATAGATTAATGAGGTTAATTGGTTTAAAGTTGAATTCAGGGTCTTGGTAAATTGATTGTTACCAGTAATATTCTCCAGACATTTATGCATAGGAACAAATTTAAATATTACTAGAACAAAACCATTTTACTGTTGACACAATTACTACACATATGTAGTTGTATACTTCAAAGATTGGAACAGAGCGAAACCAATGATACAAAACTTAAGAGATTATGAAGATTCACCCATTAGAACAAAACCTATTTATATTTCAGATATTTGTACACATAAATGCCACTCCCTAGTCATTTGTTATACTAAAGGTAAGCGTACAGAACATCACCAAATAACATTTATTGGCTGAATGATATTGATAAAAAGCTATAAACCTTAATATAAACAAATTATGTTCTTACCCGAGGAAACATGTTAAATTCAAACCTGCCTTAGCAACTGCTGCCTCTGTATAAAGATCACCTGCGTAATGTCTAATGTTTAGAAGTTTCAAAATATTTAATTTCTACACAATTTTACTGTTTTTAAGGACCAAGACCATTTTTAGCTCACCTGGCCCGAAGGGCCGGTGAGCTTATGTCATGGCGCGGCGTCCGTCGTCCGTCGTCCGTCGTCCGTCGTCCGTCCGTCCGTCCGTCCGTCCGTCAACATTTCCTATAAATCGCTACTTGTCCTAGAGTTCTGCATGGATTGTAACCAAATTTGGCCACAAACATCCTTGGGGGAGGGGGAACAGAACTTGTATAAATTTTGGCTCTGACCCCCCAGGGGCAGGAGGGGCGGGGCCCAATAGGGGAAATAGAGGTAAATCCTTTAAATCGCTACTTGTCCTAGAGTTTGGCATGGATTGTAACCAAAATCGGCCACAAACATCCTTGGGGGAAGGGGAACAGAACTTGTATAAATTTTGGCTCTGATCCCCCAGGGGCAGGAGGGGCGGGGCCCAATAGGGGAAATAGAGGTAAATCCTTTAAATCGCTACTAGTCATAGAGTTCTGCATGGATTGTAACCAAATTTGGCCACAAACATCCTTGGGGGAGGGGGAACAGAACTTGTATAAATTTTGGCTCTGACCCCCCAGGGGCAGGAGGGGCGGGGCCCAATAGGGGATATAGAGGTAAATCCTTTAAATTGCTACTAGTCCTAGAGTTTGGCATGGATTGTAACCAAAATCAGCCACAAACATCCTTGGGGGAAGGGGAACAGAACTTGTATAAATTTTGGCTCTGATCCCCCAGGGGCAGGAGGGGCGGGGCCCAATAGGGGAAATAGAGGTAAATCCTTTAAATCGCTACTAGTCATAGAGTTGTGAATGGAATGTACCCAAATTTGGCCACAAACATCCTTGGGGGAAGGGGAACAGAACATGTATAAATTTTGGCTCTGGCCCCCCGGGGGCAGGAGGGGCGGGGCCCAATAGGGGAAATAGAGGTAAATCCTTTAAATCGCTACTTGTCGTAGAGTTCTGAATGAAATGTAACCAAATTTGGCCACAAACATCCTTGGGGGAAGGGGAACAGAACTTGTATAAATTTTGGCTCTGATCCCCCAGGGGCAGGAGGGGCGGGGCCTAATAGGGGAAATATAGGTAAATCCTTTAATCGCTACTTGTCCTAGAGTTTGGCATGGATTGTAACCAAAATCAGCCACAAACATCCTTGGGGGAAGGGGAACAATACTTGTATAAATTTTGGCTCTGATCCCCCAGGGGCAGGAGGGGCGGGGCCCAATAGGGGAAATAGAGGTAAATCCTTTAAATCGCTACTTGTCCTAGAGTTTGGCATGGAATGTAACCAAAATCAGCCACAAACATCCTTGGGGGAAGGGGAACAGTACTTGTATAAATTTTGGCTCTGACCCCCCAGGGGCAGGAGGGGCGGGGCCCAATAGGGGAAATAGAGGTAAATCCTTTAAATCGCTACTTGTCCTAGAGTTTGGCATGGAATGTAACCAAAATCAGCCACAAACATCCTTGGGGGAAGGGGAACAGTACTTGTAAAAATTTTGGCTCTGATCCCCCAGGGGCAGGAGGGGCGGGGCCCAATAGGGGAAATAGAGGTAAATCCTTTAAATCGCTACTTGTCATAGAGTTGTGAATGGAATGTACCCAAATATGGCCACAAACATCCTTGGGGGAAGGGGAACAGAACTTGTATAAATTTTTGCACTGACCCCCCGGGGGCAGGAGGGGCGGGGCCCAAAAGGGGAAATAGAGGTAAATCCTTTAAATCGCTACTAGTCATAGAGTTCTGCAGGGATTGGAACCAAATTTGGCCACAAACATCCTTGGGGGAAGGGGAACAGAACTTGTATAAATTTTGGCTCTGGCCCCCCGGGGGCTGGAGGGGCGGAGCCTAATAGGGGAAATAGAGGTAAATCCTTTAAATCGCTACTAGTCACAGAGTTCCGCATGGAATGTAACCAAATTTGGCCAGAGATATCCTTGGGAGAATAAGAATTGAGTATGTATAAATTTTGGCTCTGGCCGCCCGGGGGCAGGAGGGGCGGGGCCCAATAGGGGAAATAGAGGTAAATTCTTTAAATCGCCACTTGTCATAGAGTTCTATATGGATTGTAACCAAATTTGGCCACAAACATCCTTGGGGAAGGGGAACAGAACTTGTATAAGTTTTGGCTCTGGCCCCCCAGGGGCAGGACGGGTGGGGCCCAATAGGGGAAATAGAAGTAAATCCTATAAATTGCTACTTGTCCTAGAGTTTTGCTTGGATTGTGACCAAATTTGGCCACAAATATCCTTGGAGGAAGGGGAACAGAACTTGTATAAATTTTGGCTCTGAACCCCTGGGGGCAGGAGGGGTGGGGCCTAATAGGGGATTTAGAAGTTCATATTAAAATTCCTTCAGAAAAGAAACAATGAACCTGTATTCAGAACATTACTTGGCATTACAAACCAGGTGAGCGATACAGGCCCTCTGGGCCTCTTGTTCTTGGTCCCTTTGGTGAACTGTGTAGACAGGTTTTACTGCATATATAATGATTTCAGTGGTCTCGGAAAAAAGATGAAATTTAATTAACCTAGTTAATTTATGAATATGTGCAATAAATTCAGATGATTAATATAATATACAACAAGAGGCCCAGAGGGCCTGTATCGCTCACCTGGTTTGTAATGCCAAATAATTTTCTGAATACAGGTTCATTGTTTCTTTTCTAAAGGAATTTTAATATTAACCTCTAAATCCCCTATTGGGCCCCACCCCTCCTGCCCCCTGGGGGTCAGAGCCAAAATTTATACAAGTTCTGTTCCCCTTCCACAAAGGATGTTTCTGGCCAAATTTGGTTACAATCCATGCAGAACTCTATGAGAAGTAGCGATTTAAAGGATTTACCTCTATTTCCCCTATTGGGCCCCACCTCTCCTACCCCCAGGGGATCAGAGCCAAAATTTATACAAGTTCTGTTCCCCTTCCACAAAGGATGTTTCTGGCCAAATTTGGTTACAATCCATGCAGAACTCTATGAGAAGTAGCGATTTAAAGGATTTACCTCTATTTCCCCTATTGGGCCCCACCTCTCCTACCCCCAGGGGATCAGAGCCAAAATTTACAAGTTCTGTTCCTCTTTCCCCAAGGATGTTTGTGGCCAAATTTGGTTACAATCCATGCAGAACTCTAGGACAAGTAGCGATTGATAGGATTTACCTCTATTTCCCCTATTGGGCCCCGCCCCTCCTGCCCCCTGAGGGTCAGAGCCAAAATTTATACAAGTTCTGTTCTCCTACCCCCAAGGATGTTTGTGGCCAAATTTAGTTACAATCCATACAAAACTCTAGGACAATTAAGTAGCAATTTATAGAATTTACCTATAAATTCCCCTATTGGGCCCCGCCCCTCCTGCCCCGGGGACCAGAGCCAAAATTTATACAAACTCAGTTCTTATTCTCCCAAGGATATTTCTGGCCAAATTTGGTTACATTCCATGCAGAACTCTATGACTAGTAGCGAATTAAAGGATTTACCTCTATTTCCCCTATTGGGCCCCACCCCTCCAGCCCCGAGGGGGGCCAGAGCCAAAATTTATACAAGTTCTGTTCCCCTTCCCCCAAGGATGTTTCTGGCCAAATTTGGTTACAATCCATGCAGAACTCTACGACTAGTAGCAATTTATAGGATTTACCTCTATTTCCCCTATTGGGCCCCGCCCCTCCTGCCCCCGGGGGGGGGTCAGAGCCAAAATTTATACAAGTTCTGTTCCCCTTCCCCCAAGGATGTTTGTGGCCAAATTTGGTTACAATCCATGTAGAACTCTATGACTAGTAGCGATTTAAAGGATTTACCTCTATTTCCCCTATTGGGCCCCGCCCCTCCTGCCCCCGGGGGGTCAGAGCCAAAATTTATACAAGTTCTGTTCCCCTTCCCCCAAGGATGTTTGTGGCCAAATTTTGTTACATTCCATTCAGAACTCTATGACAAGTAGCGATTTAAAGGATTTACCTCTATTTCCCCTATTGGGCCCCGCCCCTCCTGCCCCCGGGGGGTCAGAGCAAATATTTATACAAGTTCTGTTCCCCTTCCCCCAAGGATGTTTGTGGCCAAATTTGGTTACAATCCATGTAGAACTCTATGACAAGTAGCGATTTAAAGAATTTACCTCTATTTCCCCTATTGGGCCCCGCCCCTCCTGCCCCCGGGGTGTCAGAGCCAAAATTTATACAAGTTCTGTTCCCCTTTCCCCAAGGATGTTTGTTGCAAAATTTAGTTACAATCCATGTAGAACTCTATGACTAGTAGCGATTTAAAGGATTTACCTCTATTTCCCCTATTGGGCCCCGCCCCTCCTGCCCCCGGGTGTCAGAGCCAAAATTTATACAAGTTCTGTTCCCCTTCCCCCAAGGATGTTTGTGGCCAAATTTGGTTACAATCCATGTAGAACTCTATGACTAGTAGCGATTTAAAGGATTTACCTCTATTTCCCCTATTGGGCCCCGCCCCTCCTGCCCCCAGGGGGTCAGAGCCAAAATTTATACAAGTTCTGTTCCCCTTCCCCCAAGGATGTTTGTGGCCAAATTTTGTTACATTCCATTCAGATCTCTATGACAAGTAGCGATTTAAAGGATTTACCTATATTTCCCCTATTGGGCCCCGCCCCTCCTGCCCCGGGGTGTCAGAGCCAAAATTTATACAAGTTCTGTTCCCCTTCCCCAAGGATGTTTGTGGCCAAATTTGGTTACAATCCATGTAGAACTCTATGACAAGTAGCGATTTAAAGGATTTACCTATATTTCCCCTATTGGGCCCCGCCCCTCCTGCCCCCGGGGTGTCAGAGCCAAAATTTATACAAGTTCTGTTCCCCTTCCCCCAAGGATGTTTGTGGCCAAATTTGGTTACAATCCATGTTGAACTCTATGACAAGTAGCGATTTAAAGGATTTACCTATATTTCCCCTAGTGGGCCCCGCCCCTCCTGTCCCCGGGGTGTCAGAGCCAAAATTTATACAAGTTCTGTTCCCCCTCCCCCAAGGATGTTTGTGGCCAAATTAGGTTACAATCCATGCAGAACTCTATGACTAGTAGCGATTTTTAAAGGAAATGTTGACGGACAGACGGACGGACGGACGATGGACGGGACGACGGACGACGGACGCCGCGCCATGACATAAGCTCACCGGCCCTTCGGGCATGGATTGTAACCAAAATCAGCCACAAACATCCTTGGGGGAAGGGGAACAAGAACTTGTATAAATTTTGGCTCTGACCCCCAAGGGGCAGGAGGGGCGGGGCCCAATAGGGGAAATAGAGGTAAATCCTTTAAATCGCTACTAGTCATAGAGTTGTGAATGGAATGTACCCAAATTTGGCCACAAACATCCTTGGGGGAAGGGGAACAGAACTTGTATAAATTTTGGCTCTGGCCCCCCGGGGGCAGGAGGGGCGGGGCCCAATAGGGGAAATAGAGGTAAATCCTTTAAATCGCTACTTGTCGTAGAGTTCTGAATGAAATGTAACCAAATTTGGCCACAAACATCCTTGGGGGAAGGGGAACAGAACTTGTATAAATTTTGGCTCTGATCCCCCAGGGGCAGGAGGGGCGGGGCCCAATAGGGGAAATAGAGGTAAATCCTTTAAATCGCTACTTGTCCTAGAGTTTGGCATGGAATGTAACCAAAATCAGCCACAAACATCCTTGGGGGAAGGGGAACAGTACTTGTATAAATTTTGGCTCTGATCCCCCAGGGGCAGGAGGGGCGGGGCCCAATAGGGGAAATAGAGGTAAATCCTTTAAATCGCTACTTGTCCTAGAGTTTGGCATGGAATGTAACCAAAATCAGCCACAAACATCCTTGGGGGAAGGGGAACAGTACTTGTATAAATTTTGGCTCTGACCCCCCAGGGGCAGGAGGGGCGGGGCCCAATAGGGGAAATAGAGGTAAATCCTTTAAATCGCTACTTGTCCTAGAGTTTGGCATGGAATGTAACCAAAATCAGCCACAAACATCCTTGGGGGAAGGGGAACAGTACTTGTAAAAATTTTGGCTCTGATCCCCCAGGGGCAGGAGGGGCGGGGCCCAATAGGGGAAATAGAGGTAAATCCTTTAAATCGCTACTTGTCATAGAGTTGTGAATGGAATGTACCCAAATATGGCCACAAACATCCTTGGGGGAAGGGGAACAGAACTTGTATAAATTTTTGCACTGACCCCCCGGGGGCAGGAGGGGCGGGGCCCAAAAGGGGAAATAGAGGTAAATCCTTTAAATCGCTACTAGTCATAGAGTTCTGCAGGGATTGGAACCAAATTTGGCCACAAACATCCTTGGGGGAAGGGGAACAGAACTTGTATAAATTTTGGCTCTGGCCCCCCGGGGGCTGGAGGGGCGGAGCCTAATAGGGGAAATAGAGGTAAATCCTTTAAATCGCTACTAGTCACAGAGTTCCGCATGGAATGTAACCAAATTTGGCCAGAGATATCCTTGGGAGAATAAGAATTGAGTATGTATAAATTTTGGCTCTGGCCGCCCGGGGGCAGGAGGGGCGGGGCCCAATAGGGGAAATAGAGGTAAATTCTTTAAATCGCCACTTGTCATAGAGTTCTATATGGATTGTAACCAAATTTGGCCACAAACATCCTTCGGAGAAGGGGAACAGAACTTGTATAAGTTTTGGCTCTGGCCCCCCAGGGGCAGGACGGGTGGGGCCCAATAGGGGAAATAGAAGTAAATCCTATAAATTGCTACTTGTCCTAGAGTTTTGCTTGGATTGTGACCAAATTTGGCCACAAATATCCTTGGAGGAAGGGGAACAGAACTTGTATAAATTTTGGCTCTGAACCCCTGGGGGCAGGAGGGGTGGGGCCTAATAGGGGATTTAGAGGTTAATATTAAAATTCCTTCAGAAAAGAAACAATGAACCTGTATTCAGAACATTACTTGGCATTACAAACCAGGTGAGCGATACAGGCCCTCTGGGCCTCTTGTTCTTGGTCCCTTTGGTGAACTTTGTAGACAGGTTTTACTGCATAAATAATGATTTCAGTGGTCTCAGAAAAAAGATGAAATTTAATTAACCTAGTTAATTTATGAATATGTGCAATATTTTCAGATGATTAATATAATATACAACAAGAGGCCCAGAGGGCCTGTATCGCTCACCTGGTTTGTAATGCCAAATAATTTTCTGAATACAGGTTCATTGTTTCCTTTTCTAAAGGAATTTTAATATTAACCTCTAAATCCCCTATTGGGCCCCACCCCTCCTGCCCCCTGGGGGTCAGAGCCAAAATTTATACAAGTTCTGTTCCCCTTCCACAAAGGATGTTTCTGGCCAAATTTGGTTACAATCCATGCAGAACTCTATGAGAAGTAGCGATTTAAAGGATTGACCTCTATTTCCCCTATTGGGGCCCACCTCTCCTACCCCCAGGGGATCAGAGCCAAAATTTATACAAGTTCTGTTCCCCTTCCACAAAGGATGTTTCTGACCAAATTTGGTTACAATCCATGCAGAACTCTATGAGAAGTAGCGATTTAAAGGATTGACCTCTATTTCCCCTATTGGGGCCCACCTCTCCTACCCCCAGGGGATCAGAGCCAAAATTTATGCAAGTTCTGTTCCTCTTTCCCCAAGGATGTTTGTGGCCAAATTTGGTTACAATCCATGCAGAAACTCTAGGACAAGTAGCGATTGATAGAATTTACCTCTATTTCCCCTATTGGGCCCCGCCCCTCCTGCCCCCTGAGGGTCAGAGCCAAAATTTATACAAGTTCTGTTCTCCTACCCCCAAGGATGTTTGTGGCCAAATTTAGTTACAATCCATACAAAACTCTAGGACAATTAAGTAGCAATTTATAGAATTTACCTATAATTCCCCTATTGGGCCCCGCCCCTCCTGCCCGGGGACCAGAGCCAAAATTTATACAAACTCAGTTCTTATTCTCCCAAGGATATTTCTGGCCAAATTTGGTTACATTCCATGCAGAACTCTACGACTAGTAGCAAATTATAGGATTTACCTCTATTTCCCCTATTGGGCCCCGCCCCTCCTGCCCCCGGGGGGGGGTCAGAGCCAAAATTTTATACAAGTTCTGTTCCCCTTCCCCCAAGGATGTTTGTGGCCAAATTTAGTTACAATCCATGTAGAACTCTATGACTAGTAGCGATTTAAAGGATTTACCTCTATTTCCACTATTGGGCCCCGCCCCTCCTGCCCCCGGGGGGGTCAGAGCCAAAATTTATACAAGTTCTGTTCCCCTTCCCCCAAGGATGTTTGTGGCCAAATTTTGTTACATTCCATTCAGAACTCTATGACAAGTAGCGATTTAAAGGATTTACCTCTATTTCCCTATTGGGCCCCGCCCCTCCTGCCCCCGGGGGGTCAGAGCAAATATTTATACAAGTTCTGTTCCCCTTCCCCCAAGGATGTTTGTGGTTAAATTTGGTTACAATCCATGTAGAACTCTATGACAAGTAGCGATTTAAAGATTTACCTCTATTTCCCCTATTGGCCCCGCCCCTCCTGCCCCCGGGGTGTCAGAGCCAAAATTTATACAAGTTCTGTTCCCCTTTCCCCAAGGATGTTTGTTGCAAAATTTAGTTACAATCCATGTAGAACTCTATGACTAGTAGCGATTTAAAGGATTTACCTCTATTTCCCCTATTGGGCCCCGCCCCTCCTGCCCCCGGGGTGTCAGAGCCAAAATTTATACAAGTTCTGTTCCCCTTCCCCCAAGGATGTTTGTGGCCAAATTTGGTTACAATCCATGCAGAACTCTATGACTAGTAGCGATTTAAAGGATTGACCTCTATTTCCCCTATTGGGCCCCACCTCTCCTACCCCCAGGGGATCAGAGCCAAAATTTATGCAAGTTCTGTTCCTCTTTCCCCAAGGATGTTTGTGGCCAAATTTGGTTACAATCCATGCAGAACTCTAGGACAAGTAGCGATTGATAGAATTTACCTCTATTTCCCCTATTGGGCCCCGCCCCTCCTGCCCCCTGAGGGTCAGAGCCAAAATTTATACAAGTTCTGTTCTCCTACCCCCAAGGATGTTTGTGGCCAAATTTGTTACAATCCATACAAAACTCTAGGACAATTAAGTAGCAATTTATAGAATTTACCTATATTCAGAAGAAATTTATAAAATCTGTTTTAAAAAATGTGCTGGCCATCTTGGATTACGGATTCAGAACACTCTAAAAATACAAACTTTGTTGGATGTAAACAGGATATTTTCAATGCAACTAGCCCCTTAGGGTAAATGACAGGTTGATTATAATTAACAATTAGCTGGCACAAAGTTATATACAAAACTAAAATTTCTTAGACAAGTTAAATCTGTGTTTTCAAGATGGCATTTGGGCAGTGGCCAAAGGGCCATTTGGATTTGGATACGCAATCCGACAATATAACAACACTTATGCCCGGGGACCATGTCAGGAATTTTCATGCAAATTTCAGCCATCTTCGCATCTACTAGAACTTGAGAAGAAGTTCAAATTTGTTTTTCTGATGGCGGATTGGCGGCCTTATGATGGATGAGCATGAAAATTAATTTATATCAGGTAGGAATGTTTAAAAACTTTGTTAACAATACTTGTGAAATATGTAAATTTATGGCAATTTCACAAGTTTCCAAATCAGCCACACCCAGGTAGAACTCTTGAGAAGAAGTTCAAAATGTGTTTTCATAGATGCATGTGGCAGCCAGCTGGCCAAAACTTGGATTTAGTGGATCGTCCGCGCGACGCCAAGACATAATAAACACTTTGTCGGGACCGGTCGATGGGATCATTTCATGCAATTTCAGCCAAATGCACCGGTAGAACTTAGGAGACAGAAGTTAAAATGTGTTTTCAAGATGGCGAATGTGGCGGCCATCTTGGTTCTTTCTGATCAATCGATAGTGCAGAGAGAAAAATAAAAACTTTTGTCAGGACCAGTCAGGATCATTTAATGCAAGTTTCAGCCAAATAGCACTTGTAGAACTGAGATGTTTGTTCAAAATGTGTTTTCAAAATCCATGTGGCGGCCATCTTGGATTTCGGATCAACCCGAAAAATAACAACACTTTGTCGGGACCAATGTCAGGATCATTTCATGCAAGTTTTATTCAAATCGCACACGGTGAAATTTGTAAGAAGTTAGAAAAATGTGTTTTCAACATGGCGGCTGTGGCGGCCATCTTGGATTTCGGATCGACCCGAAAAAATAACAACACTTTGTCGGGGACCATGTCAGGATCATTTCATGCAAGTTTCAATTAAATTGCACCTGGTAGAACTTCAGAAGAAGTTCAAAATGTTTTCAAGATGGCAATTTCCCAGATGTAAAAACAACACTTTGTCAGGACCAATGTTTATTTCAATGGTTTTTTCACCTACTTTCACCGAAGAACTTAAGATACAGAAACAACAATGGTTTTCAAGATGGCGGCTGTAGCCATCTTGGATTTCGGGATACCGTGAAAATAATAAACTTTGTCAGGGACCATGTCAGGATCATTTCATGCAAGTTTCAGCCAAATCGCAACTGGTAGAACTTGAGAAGAAGTTCAAAATGTGTTTTCAAGATGGCGGCTGTGGCGGCCATCTTGGATTTCGGATCGACCCGAAAAAATAACAACACTTTGTCGGGGACCATGTCAGGATCATTTCATGCAAGTTTCAGCCAAATCGCACCGGTAGAACTTGAGAAGAAGTTCACAAATGTGTTTTCAAGATGGCGGCTGTGGCGGCCATCTTGGATTTCGGATCGACCCGAAAAAAACAAACACTTTGTCGGGACCATGTCAGGATCATTTCATGCAAGTTTCAGCCAAATCGCACGGTAGAACTTGAGAAGAAGTTCAAAATGTGTTTTCAAGATGGCGGCTGTGGCGGCCATCTTGGATTTCGGATCGACCCGAAAAATAACAACACTTTGTCGGGACCATGTCAGGATCATTTCATGCAAGTTTCAGCAAATCGCAACTGGTAGAACTTGAGAAGAAGTTCAAATGTGTTTTCAAGATGGCGGCTGTGGCGGCCATCTTGGATTTCGGATCGACCCGAAAAATAACAACACTTTGTCGGGACCATGTCAGGATCATTTCATGCAAGTTTCAGCCAAATCGCACTGGTAGAACTTGAGAAGAAGTTCAAAATGTGTTTTCAAGATGGCGGCTGTGGCGGCCATCTTGGATTTCGGATTGACCCGAAAAATAACAACACTTTGTCGGGACCATGTCAGGATCATTTCATGCAAGTTTCAGCCAAATCGCACCGGTAGAACTTGAGAAGAAGTTCAAAATGTGTTTTCAAGATGGCGGCTGTGGCGGCCATCTTGGATTTCGGATCGACCCGAAAAATAACAACACTTTGTCGGGACCATGTCAGGATCATTTCATGCAAGTTTCAGCCAAATCGCACCAGTAGAACTTGAGAAGAAGTTCAAAATGTGTTTTCAAAGATGGCGGCTGTGGCGGCCATCTTGGATTTCGGATCGACCCGAAAAATAACAAACTTTGTCGGGACCATGTCAGGATCATTTCATGCAAGTTTCAGCCAAATCGCACCGGTAGAACTTGAGAAGAAGTTCAAAATGTGTTTTCAAGATGGCGGCTGTGGCGGCCATCTTGGATTTCGGATCGACCCGAAAAAAAACAACACTTTGTCGGGACCATGTCAGGATCATTTCATGCAAGTTTCAGCCAAATCGCACCGGTAGAACTTGAGAAGAAGTTCAAAATGTGTTTTCAAGATGGCGGCTGTGGCGGCCATCTTGGATTTCGGATCGACCCGAAAAATAACAACACTTTGTCGGGACCATGTCAGGATCATTTCATGCAAGTTTCAGCCAAATCGCACCAGTTAGAACTTGAGAAGAAGTTCACAAAATGTGTTTTCAAGATGGCGGCTGTGGCGGCCATCTTGGATTTCGGATCGACCCGAAAAATAACAACACTTTGTTCGGGACCATGAAGTCAGGATCATTTCATGCAAGTTTCAGCCAAATCGCACGGTTTAGTAAACTTGAGAAGAAGTTCAAAATGTGTTTTCAAGATGGCGGCTGTGGCGGCCATCTTGGATTTCGGATCGAACCCGAAAAATAACAACACTTTGTCGGGACCATGTCAGGATCATTTCATGCAAGTTTCAGCCAAATCGCACCGGTAGAACTTGAGAAGAAGTTCAAAATGTGTTTTCAAGATGGCGGCTGTGGCGGCCATCTTGGATTTCGGATCGACCCGAAAAATAACAACACTTTGTCGGGACCATGTCAGGATCATTTCATGCAAGTTTCAGCCAAATCGCACCGGTAGAACTTGAGAGAAGAAGTTCAAAATGTGTTTTCAAGATGGCGGCTGTGGCGGCCATCTTGGATTTCGGATCGACCCGAAAAATAACAACACTTTGTCGGGACCATGTCAGGATCATTTCATGCAAGTTTCAGCCAAATCGCACTGGTAGAACTTGAGAAGAAGAAGTTCAAAATGTGTTTTCAAGATGGCGGCTGTGGCGGCCATCTTGGATTTCGGATCGACCCGAAAAATAACAACACTTTGTCGGGACCATGTCAGGATCATTTCATGCAAGTTTCAGTCAAATCGCACTGGTAGAACTTGAGAAGAAGTTCCAAATGTGTTTTCAAGATGGCGGCTGTGGCGGCCATCTTGGATTTCGGATCGACCCGAAAAATAACAACACTTTGTCGGGACCATGTCAGGATCATTTCATGCAAGTTTCAGCCAAATCGCACTGGTAGAACTTGAGAAGAAGTTCAAAATGTGTTTTCAAGATGGCGGCTGTGGCGGCCATCTTGGATTTCGGATCGACCCGAAAAATAACAACACTTTGTCGGGACCATGTCAGGATCATTTCATGCAAGTTTCAGCCAAATCGCACCGGTAGAACTTGAGAAGAAGTTCAAAATGTGTTTTCAAGATGGCGGCTGTGGCGGCCATCTTGGATTTCGGATCGACCGGAAAAATAACAACACTTTGTCGGGACCATGTCAGGATCATTTCATGCAAGTTTCAGCCAAATCGCACCGGTAGAACTTGAGAAGAAGTTCAAAATGTGTTTTCAAGATGGCGGCTGTGGCGGCCATCTTGGATTTCGGATCGACCGGAAAAATAACAACACTTTGTCGGGACCATGTCAGGATCATTTCATGCAAGTTTCAGCCAAATCGCACCGGTAGAACTTGAGAAGAAGTTCAAAATGTGTTTTCAAGATGGCGGCTGTGGCGGCCATCTTGGATTTTCGGATCGACCCAAATGGCGGGCTAAATAACAACACTTTGTCGGGACCATGTCAGGATCATTTCATGCAAAGTTTCAGCCAAATCGCACTGGTAGAACTTGAGAAGAAGTTCAAAATGTGTTTTCCAAGATGGCGGCCTGTGGCGGCCATCTTGGATTTCGGATCGACCCGAAAAAATAACAACACTTTTGTCGGGACCATGTCAGGATCATTTCATGCAAGTTTCAGCCAAATCGCACCGGTAGAACTTGAGAAGAAGTTCATAATGTGTTTTTCAAGATGGCGGCTGTTGGCGGCCACGGCGGACAGTGCGCACGGTCGGACGGCGGGAACGGTGGACGGCGGGACGGACGCTCGGACGAAACATGATGACTATACGGTCTCATCCTGACCAATTCGGGTTCAGATGACCTAACAAGAGGCCCA